>NW_028283765.1:0-230000 GCF_059441095.1 Idiotropiscis lumnitzeri | reverse complement strand
ACAGACAGGAAAAGGCACATGGCAGGAAGGAGGGGAGAAAATAACAAAAACAATAACAAAAACCGCATGCATATGAAAACAATAACAAAAGGCTGTCATGCCCGACGCGGATCATGACAGTACCCCCCCCTCAAGGGACGGATTACAGACGTCCCAAAAAAAAGGAAAAGAAAAGAAAAGGAAAACCATGTCTAAGAACGAGGGTGGGCGGAAGGGGTCGGGAGGTGGGTCAACGACCCGTGATCGAGACCGGTCTGGCGGATTCCCGGGAGGCCAGACCAGCGAGTCTTTTCGTGACCCTTCAGGGGGCCGTGAGGGTGGCCAGGCCAGTGCGTCCCATTGGGGCCATTCAGGCGGACGTCCGGAACGACCCGAACGCCACATGAAGTCCGCTGATGGAGCTGGGGCGAGGAGCGGCGGCAGGCCATGGAACGTCGCCGAGTCAGGAACGTGGCGCGGCGGCTGGTCGTTGAACCCTGCCGAGACAGGAACGTGGAGCGGCGGCAGATTGTCGAGCCCCGCCGAGACAGGAACGTGGAGCGGCGGCTGGTCGTCGAGCCCCGCCGAGACAGGAACGTGGAGCGGCGGCTGGTCGTCGAGCCCCGCCGAGACAGGAACGCGGAGCGGCGGCTGGTCGTCGAGCCCCGCCGAGACAGGAACGCGGAGCGGCGGCTGGTCGTCGAGCCCCGCCGAGACAGGAACGCGGAGCGGCGGCTGGTCGTCGAGCCCCGCCGAGACAGGAACGCGGAGCGGCGGCTGGTCGTCGAGCCCCGCCGAGTCAGGAACGCGGAGCGGCGGCTGGTCGTCGAGCCCCGCCGAGGCGGGAGCGTGGAGCGGCGGCTGGTCGTCGAGCCCCGCCGAGGCGGGAGCGTGGAGCGGCGGCTGGTCGTCGAGCGTCGCCGAGACCGGAACGTGGAGCGACGGCTGGTCGTCGAACCCCGCCGCGTCAGGAACGTGGAGCGGCGGCTGGTCGTCGAACCCCGCCGCGTCAGGAACGTGGAGCGGCGGCTGGTCGTCGAACACCGCCGAGACCGGAACGTGGGGCGGCGGCCCATCGTTGAACCCCGCCGACACAGGAACGCGGAGCGACGGCTGGTCGTCGATCCCTGCCGAGACAAGAACATGGAGCGGCGGTGGGTCGTCGTCCACCGCCGAGGCAGGAACCAAGAGCGGCCGCGGGCCGTCGAGCGCCGCCGGGGCCAAGGCGAGCAGTGGCGACGGGTCGTCGGATGCTGCCGCGGCCAGAGCGGGGCGCGGTGGTGGGTCCTCGTGCGTCGCCGAGACTGAGGCGTGACGCGGCGGCGGACCGTCGTCCATCGCGGGCACCGGAACCGGGAGCGGCGGCTGGTCGTCGACCCCTGCCGAGACAAGAATGTGGAGCGGCGGTGGGTCGCCGTCCACCGCCGAGGCAGAAACCAGGAGCGGCCGTGGGTCGTCGAGCGTTGTGCCGGAGCCAAGGCGAGCAGTGGCGACGGGTCGTCGGATGCTGCCGAGGCCAGAGCGGGGTGCGATGGTGGGTCGTCGTGCGTCGCCGAGGCTGAGGCGTGACTCGGCGGCGGACCGTCGTCCATCGCAGGCACCGGGACCGGGAGCGGCGGCGCTTCATCAGGCGCCGCTGGGACCGATACGGCAGGCGACTGCTCGTCGTCCACCACGGGTGCAGGGACCGGGAGTGACGGCTGCGGGCCGTGTTCTGCCAAAACGTGAGCTTGGAGCGGAGGCAAGGCGTGCCCCACCGGAACATGGGCTTGGGACGGACGCACAACGTGCTCCGCCGGAACGTGAGCTTGGGACGGACGCGCAGCGTGCTCCTCCTGAACGTGAACCTGGGTCGGAAGCAGGGTGTGCTTCCCCTGAACGTGGACTTGGGACGGACGCACAACGTGCTCCGCCTGAACGTGAGCTTGGGACGGACGCACAGCGTGCTCCGCCTGAACGTGAGCTTGGGACGGACGCACAGCGTGCTCCGCCTGAACGTGAACTAGGGACGGACGCCGGACGGGCTCCGCGTGAACGTGAACTTGGGTCGGGGGCATGATGTGCTCCGCCTGAACGTGAACTTGGTTCGGGCGCACAGCGTGCTCCGCTGGATCGGGAGCTGGGATCGCCATTGGGGCCCCGGGACGGGGCACGGCCGCTGACGGGGAGCCGGGACACGGCTCAGCAGCTGGCGGGGAGCCGGGACTGGGCTCAGCAGCTGGCGGGGAGCCGGGACTGGGCTCAGCAGCTGGCGGGGAGCCGGGACTGGGCTCAGCAGCTGGCGGGGAGCCGGGACTGGGCTCAGCAGCTGGCGGGGAGCCGGGACTGGGCTCAGCAGCTGGCGGGGAGCCGGGACTGGGCTCAGCAGCTGGCGGGGAGCCGGGACTGGGCTCAGCAGCTGGCGGGGAGCCGGGACAGGGCTCAGCAGCTGGCGGGGAGCCGGGACAGGGCTCAGCAGCTGGCGGGGAGCCGGGACTGGGCTCAGCAGCTGGCGGGGAGCCGGGACAGGGCTCAGCAGCTGGCGGGGAGCCGGAACGGGGCTCGGCCGCCTTCGAGGAGTCGGCACGGGACTCTGGAGGCTGCGGCTCGCATGGAGGCGGCGGGGTCCGTGCAGCGGGAGCTGCATTGGTCACTGCTGCAGGCGTGGAGGCGACAGCGGGCCGGGCGCAGCAGTCGATCCGGGCACAGCCGAACCGGGGGCCCTGATCCCTGTCAGCCTGCCGCCATAGGGAATCAGGAAAACGGGAGACCTGAGGGACCGTGACTGCGGGGGCTGGTGAACGCGAGCTAGGAGACGCCAGGGGAGCGTGATCCGGTGCTGAAACTGATGGTGAACGATGTGCGCGACGTGACCGTGACTTCCGGGATTTGGGACGTGAAGCGCGCGAGGGGGAGTGGGAGGTGGTCGCGAAAAACTCAAATGGCTCGGGGGGAGGAAGGTGACGGCTCAAAAATAACTCCGCGTTGCGCTGAGCGACTAAGAGAGTGGCAATATATTCAAAATCATAGTCGTGATCTGGATCGGAAAAAATGTGAGGGGCAAGGTGCTCAAAATCAAACTCGTGACCGGACTTACTCGAACCGTGAGGGGGTGAAAGGGCTTGGTGCTCAAAATCGTCCTCGTAATCCGAATCTATGATCAGGTGAGGGGGTATGACAGGCTGGTAATCGGTGCTGTAATCGGGGGGCAAAAGGGGAGAAACAGACGTCGAGCGGAAAATGGAACCTACTTGAAGGACACGGGGTTGGTCGGCAGGCTGAGGGGGGTTGTCCGTCCGGCGGCGTCATGGACAACAACATGAACATTACAAATCAGCAATCACTGACCACTGCAAAAGGGAAAACCACATCATGGACCGGGAGAAGGGCAGGGTCATCCGCACCGAAGAGAACAAACAACAGCGCTGGATCAGAGAGGCCATTGAGATCTGCAAGCGAGGCATAAAAACCATGAACAGAGACAAGGGAGCCTTCATCCTCTCTACCACCTAGAGCAGCATCTTGGCGGAGTGAACGGACAGCGGGGGGCGTGACTTGCCTTCATTCTTGTGACAGGTAAGTCACGCCCTCATGGAACATCAGCTGATAAAGACGGGTCACAAGACACCATCATGTGACACTCTGAAGAAGGCGAAAGACTTTCGTATTGTGACATCCTCAAGGCCTAAACACTCATCCGAGCAAATATAAGGTAGATTTTGTGAACCTGCCCGGAGAAAAACATCAACGAAAATAATTTGTATTTGTTTTAACCAGTTGGTGGCGCTACCACTGCGATCAAAAATAAGTTGGCAGCCGTCTTCAGGGCCTGAATATCCATGACGCCGCCGTGAGCCTCTCGCTGGGTCCTTCTTTGGTCGGGTCATTCTGTCAGGACTCGCCGGTCGGCGAGGAGGAGGTGGACCCAAAAGGCGAGGAGGCAGAGAGGTCAGTAACGTGAAGGGAATTTATTAACTGAAACAACCAGGGCAAACAATGTGGCAGCCGTCGCAGCTCGGGCCCTAATAACAATTTCTAGAAAAACAATAGGGACCTCGCAGCGGTCACTGCTCGGGCCCTAATAATAATAATAATAATAATTTCCACAAAAACAATGGGGACCTCGTAGCGGGCGCTGCTCGGGCCCTAATAATAATTTCTACATAAACAATAGGGACCTCGCCGCGGTCGCTGCTCGGGCCCCAATAATAATTTCTACACAAAGTCCATTGTGGTGACCCGCCCCCTTTTAATAAATTCAAAATGGCCGACTTCCTGTAAAACCTAGCTCATTGCTCCAAGAGACTTTTTTGTAGGTCTTGGTCTTATACATACAGTGAGCCCTCGCTACTTCGCGGTTCACCTTTCGCGGGTTCAGTGCTTCGCGGGTATAAAAAATATTCGGGGGCATTGTAGTTTCGCCGAGCGGCACGACGGGGCGCTGGAGCGGTTAGACGGCCGGCGTGCGCCGAAGAAGAGCGTGGGCGAAGAGAAGAGTGGACGAAGAAGAGCACGTTCCCCCGGACACGATCGGTGGCGACGTTTCGCGCGGTTCGGACCGTACCAGAGCTCCGGCCGGCGTGCGTGGCAGTTAAGCCGTAGAGGAGCACCTTCCCCGGGCACGGGCGGTGCCAAGCGGCCCCTAAGTTTAACCGAATGGAAGCTCCGGAGGAGGAGGGCATGCTCGCGTCACAGTAAGCCGAAGAGGAGCACCTTCCCCTGGCACGGGCGGTTCCAAGCGGCCCCTAAGTTTAACCGAATGGAAGCTCCGGAGGAGGAGGGCATGCTCGCGACACAGTAAGCCGAAGAGGAGCACCTTCCCCGGGCACGGGCGGTGCCAAGCGGCCCCTAAGTTTAACCGAATGGAAGCTCCGGGGGAGGAGGGTGGGCGTGTGTCACAGTTAAGCCGAATTGGAGCACCTCTTCCGCCCGGGCACGAGCGGAGCGCGAAGCTGTCAGTTATGAATGAATAAATGAATAAATAAATAAATAAATAAAGAATGGCACCTTTCATTTCACAGGGCACACCAGACGGCGTACCAGCAGGTAAAAGTCTGAGTAATTAAATAAATACAAAAAGAATGGCTGGGGAATAAAAAAATAATACGTTTTAATAATAATTTGTTTTTTTTGTTATAACATGAATTTCACTCTCTCTCTCCCCGTATATGTATATATATATATATATATATATATATATATTTATATATTATATTTATATATATATATATTTATATATTTATAAATATATATTATATATATTGTATTTTTTTTTTAAGCATTTTTGAAGGTGCGCCGCTACTTCGCGGATTTTCAGTTTTCGCGGGTGGTCTCGGTCCCCATTAACCGCGATAACCGAGGGTTCACTGTACTCCATAAAATTTACAAAAAGCGAGGTGAAACACTCAACCAGGGCTGCTCTGCATGTTGTGCTGGGCCACCTGGAACAACAGCGGAGCTATGCAAGGATGCTCTTTGTGGACTACAGCTCGGCATTCAACACGATCATCCCAGACATCCTCGTCGCCAAACTGGACACTCTCGGCCTCCCTGCCCTCACACGCATCTGGATTAAGGACTTTCTGACCAACAGACCCCAGACTGTGTTGCTCGGCCCCTACACGTCCTCCACCCTCATGCTGAGCACCGGTTCCCCCCAAGGATGCGTGCTGAGCCCTCTCCTGTACGCCCTCTACACCTACGACTGCAGCCCGGCCCACGGCAACAACACCATCGTCAAGTTTGCTGACGACACGACAGTGGTCGGTCTGATCTCGGAAGGTGACGAGACAGCCTATAGAGAGGAGGTAGGGAGACTGACAACTTGGTGCAAGGACAACAGACTGCACCTTAACTCTGCTAAAACAAAGGAGATTGTCGTCGACTTCAGGAGGAACAAGACGCTGCCGCCCCCCCTCTGCATCGAAGGCGTGTGTGTGGAGAGGGTCCACACGTTCAAGTTCCTGGGAGTACAGATCTCCGATGACCTTTCTTGGAGTCACAACACCACAGCAGTGGTAAAGAAGGTCCGCCAACGTCTGCACTTCCTGAGAGTCCTCAGGAAATTCAACCTGGACAGGAAGCTGCTGCTGGCCTTCTACCACTCGTCCATCGAGAGCCTGCTGACGTACTGTGTCTCCACCTGGTACAGCGGCTGCACTGAGGCGGACAGAGTGAGGCTCCAGAGGACAGTCAAAACAGCGCAAAGGATTATTGGCTGCCCTCTCCCCTCGCTGTCGGACATCTACACCGCCCGGTGCCTCAGAAGGGCTCTCAACATCGTCAAAGACAATACCCACCCAAACTCACACCTGTTCGACCTGTTGCCCTCTGGCAGGCGCTACAGATGCATCAAATCAAGGACCAATAGACTGAGAAACAGTTTCTTTCCGAGAGCCATCTCCATACTGAACTCTCACACACACACACGAGACCACCCTAACCTTGCAAAACAGCATTGTGATGTGTTTCTATATGCCCTATTCAGTACTGAATTCCATTGCACTGTCGTATTTATTTATCTAATTTATATATTGTCTGTATTATTGTTGTATTGCACTGGAGAGGGGAGCCCTCTAATCTCGTTGCACACTTGAGTACAATGACAATAAAGGGATTTCTATTTCTATTCTATTCTTTTTTTAACTTTTCTCGAGGGCCATGGCGAGCCATTTCAAAAAAGCTGCACAACTAACGTATAAAATATTGATAAATTTGCTCTGCCTGATGTGTGTGTAAAGTTTCACGAGTTGTCGTTCATATTTAGAACCTCATAATCAGCGTTGTTTTATTGCCGAACAGTGCAATGCCAGTCCCACAACTTTTCACGAAAAAGGATGAATTTCGTATTGTGACATCCTCATGGCCGAAACAGTCATCCGAGCATATATGAGGGCGACCTTGTTGAGTTGCACGGAGAAAAACATCCAAGAAAATAACTTGTATTAGCTTTTACCAGTTGGTGGCGCTACTACTACGATGAAAAATAAGTTGGTAGATGTCTTCAGGGCTGAAGTATCCTCAAATGTGTACAACTTCGAGAAGATAGGATCATCTGAGTCATGTTGCCGGAGCTTTTGTTGCCACAAAGTACAATCGGATTTTTCAGCACCGTAATAGCCACGCCTTTTGCCAAAACGTCACAAAATTCGGCACAGAGTAAGATCATTGTCTTGAGTCTTTTCTGACTAATTTTCAGTCGGATTCGTCAAAAGGGCACCGTGCAGTACGTGAAAATTAAAATAAAAACAAATTTTTGATTCCACTTGGCGGCGCTGTGTGTATAACAAAATAATAACATTAAGATGTCTTCAGGTCGGGACGTTTTATTTACAGGTGAAGGTTTGGATTTTTAGGAGCATGTGCAGGGGCGTTATTAAGCATTCATTTATTTGTATTAGGTTCATTTTGTCTTCTTATTATTGATATTTGACTGATTCATTAAAAGCAGACAATTATGTTTTAGGTTAATTTTTTACCTGACATGTTTCGGCGAGTCTTTCGCCTTCTTCAGAGTGTCGCATGATGGTGTCTTGAGACCCGTCTTTATCAGCTGATGTTCCATGAGGGTGTGACTTACCTGTCAAAAAAATGAAAAATCAGAGCAGTAAAAGAACAAGCACAACATGAACATTACAAATCAGCAATCACTGACCACTGCAAAAGGGAAAACCACATCATGGACCGGGAGAAGGGCAGGGTCATCCGCACCGAAGAGAACAAACAACAGCGCTGGATCAGAGAGGCCATTGAGATCTGCAAGCGAGGCATAAAAACCATGAACAGAGACAAGGGAGCCTTCATCCTCTCTACCACCTGGAGCAGCATCTTGGCGGAGTGAACGGACAGCGGGGGGCGTGACTTGCCTTCATTCTTGTGACAGGTAAGTCACGCCCTCATGGAACATCAGCTGATAAAGACGGGCCACAAGACACCATCATGTGACACTCTGAAGAAGGCGAAAGACTTTCGTATTGTGACATCCTCAAGGCCTAAACACTCATCCGATCAAAAATAAGTTGGCAGCCGTCTTCAGGGCCTGAATATCCTCAAATGTGAAAAATTTCGAGAAGATGGATCATCTGAATCATTTTGCAGGAACTTTTGTTGCCACGGAGAATAATCAGACTCTGCGGCACCGTAATAGCCACGCCCTTCGAAGGAAAGTCACAAAAATAGGGATAGAGTAAGATCAATGTCTTGAGTCTTTTCTAGCCAATTTTCAATCGGATTCGTTAAAAGGGCACCGTGCAGGACGTCAAAATGTAAAAAATGATATTGATTGGCGCAAGGTGTATAACAGAATATAAACATATAGATGTCTTCAGGTACCGACTCTTGATGTACATGTGAAGTTTTGGATTTTTAGCAGCATGTGCAAGAGAGTTATTAAGCATTTTGTCCATTGCGGCGAAGGAAATCTTAAGTGAAAACTTCGAAGCCCCGCCCCCGTCATATAGTATTGCGGAAACAAAAAATTTTAGCCCCAGTGTTTGTCCCAGGTCTTAAGATGCTACAGACAGAATTTTAAGGCAATCAGATGAAGCCTTTAGGATCAGGGTGCAAAAGAATGACCCCTGTAAACATGCAAAAAAGGGCAAAAGTCGGACTTTCAAAAATTCATAACTCACTTCCTGTTCATATTAGACGTTAAAATATCAAATTTTTCGCCATGCCCGATGAGACTGCCAAGTTTGGTGAATTTTTGTGCATGTTTCGGGGGTCAAAAATGCAATCGAACAATCGGAAAAATAATAATAATAATAATTTCTACAAAAACAACAGGGACTTCGCAGCGGTCGCTGTTCAGGCCCTAATAATAATAATAATAATAAAAGTATTAATATTTTCTACAAAAACAATAGGGACCTCGCAGCCGTCGCAGCTCGGGCCCTAATAACAATTTCTAGAAAAACAATAGGGACCTCGCAGCGGTCACTGCTCGGGCCCTAATAATAATAATAATAATAATAATTTCCACAAAAACAATGGGGACCTCGTAGCGGTCGCTGCTCGGGCCCTAATAATAATTTCTACATAAACAATAGGGACCTCGCCGCGGTCGCTGCTCGGGCCCCAATAATAATTTCTACACAAAGTCCATTGTGGTGACCCGCCCCTTTTAAGTAAATTCAAAATGGCCGACTTCCTGTAAAACCTAGCTCATTTCTCCAAGAGACTTTTTTTGTAGGTCTTGGTCTTATACATACAGTGAACCCTCGCTACTTCGCGGTTCACCTTTCGCGGGTTCAGTGCTTCGCGGGTATAAAAAATATTTGGGGGCATTGTAGTTTCGCCGAGCGGCACGACGGGCGCTGGAGCGGTTAGACGGCCGGCGTGCGCCGAAGAAGAGCGTGGGCGAAGAGGAGAGTGGACGAAGAAGAGCACGTTCCCCCGGACACGATCGGTGGCGACGTTTCGCGCGGTTCGGACCGTACCAGAGCTCCGGCCGGCGTGCGTGGCAGTTAAGCCGTAGAGGAGCACCTTCCCCGGGCACGGGCGGTGCCAAGCGGCCCCTAAGTTTAACCGAATGGAAGCTCCGGAGGAGGAGGGCATGCTCGCGTCACAGTAAGCCGAAGAGGAGCACCTTCCCCGGGCACGGGCGGTTCCAAGCGGCCCCTAAGTTTAACCGAATGGAAGCTCCGGAGGAGGAGGGCATGCTCGCGTCACAGTAAGCCGAAGAGGAGCACCTTCGCCGGGCACGGGCGGTTCCAAGCGGCCCCTAAGTTTAACCGAATGGAAGCTCCGGAGGAGGCGGGCATGCTCGCGTCACAGTAAGCCGAAGAGGAGCACCTTCCCCGGGCACGGGCGGTGCCAAGCGGCCCCTAAGTTTAACCGAATGGAAGCTCCGGGGGAGGAGGGCGGGCGTGTGTCACAGTTAAGCCGAATTGGAACACCTCTTCCGCCCGGGCACGAACGGAGCGCGAAGCTGTCAGTTATGAATGAATAAATGAATAAATGAATAAATAAATAAAGAATGCCACCTTTCATTTCACAGGGCACACCGGACGGCGTACCAGCAGGTAATAGTCGGAGTAATTAAATAAATACAAAAAGAATGGCTGGGGAATAAAAAAATAATACGTTTTAATAATAATTTGTTTTTTTTGTTATAACATGAATTTCACTCTCTCTCTCTCTCTGTATATATATATATATATATCTATATATATATCTATATATATATATATTCATTATATATATTGTATTTTTTTTTAAGCATTTTTGAAGGTGCGCCGCTACTTCGCGGATTTTCAGTTTCCGCGGGTGGTCTCGGTCCCCATTAACCGCGACAACCGAGGGTTCACTGTACTCCATAAAATTTACAAAAAGCGAGGTGAAACACTCAACCAGGGCTGCTTTTTTGAACATTTCTCGAGGGCCATGGCGAGCCATTTAAAAAAAGCTGCACAACTAACGTATAAAATATTGATAAATTTGCTCTGCCTGATGTGTGTGTCAAGTTTCACGAGTTGTCGTTCATATTTAGAACCTCATAATCAGCGTTGTTTTATTGCCGGACAGTGCAATGCCACTCCCACAACTTTTCACGAAAAAGGATGAATTTCGTATTGTGACATCCTCATGGACGAAACAGTCCTCCGAGCATATATGAGGGCGACCTTGTTGAGTTGCACGGAGAAAAACATCCAAGAAAATAACTTGTATTAGCTTTTACCAGTTGGTGGCGCTACTACTACGATGAAAAATAAGTTGGTAGATGTCTTCAGGGTTGAAGTATCCTCAAATGTGTACAACTTCGAGAAGATAGGATCATCTCAGTCATGTTGCCGGAGCTTTTGTTGCCACAAAGTACAATCGGACTTTTCAGCACCGTAATAGCCACGCCTTTTGCCAAAACGTCACAAAACTCGGCAGAGAGTAAGATCATTGTCTTGAGTCTTTTCTGACTAATTTTCAGTCGGATTCGTCAAAAGGGCACCGTGCAGTACGTGAAAATTAAAATAAAAACAATTTTTTTATTCCACTTGGCGGCGCTGTGTGTATAACAAAATAATAACATTAAGATGTCTTCAGGTCGGGACATTTTATTTACAGGTGAAGGTTTGGATTTTTAGGAGCATGTGCAGGGGAGTTATTAAGCATTCATTTATTTGTATTAGGTTCATTTTGTCTTCTTATTATTGATATTTGACAGATTCATTAAAAGCAGACAATTATGTTTTAGGTAAATTTTTTACCTGACATGTTTCGGCGAGTCTTTCGCCTTCTTCAGAGTGTCGCATGATGGTGTCTTGAGACCCGTCTTTATCAGCTGATGTTCCATGAGGGTGTGAATTACCTGTCAAAAAAATGAAAAATCATAGCAGTAAAAGAACAAGCACAACATGAACATTACAAATCAGCAATCACTGACCACTGCAAAAGGGAAAACCACATCATGGACCGGGAGAAGGGCAGGGTCATCCGCACCGAAGAGAACAAACAACAGCGCTGGATCAGAGAGGCCATTGAGATCTGCAAGCGAGGCATAAAAACCATGAACAGAGACAAGGGAGCCTTCATCCTCTCTACCACCTGGAGCAGCATCTTGGCGGAGTGAACGGACAGCGGGGGGCGTGACTTGCCTTCATTCTTGTGACAGGTAAGTCACGCCCTCATGGAACATCAGCTGATAAAGACGGGTCACAAGACACCATCATGTGACACTCTGAAGAAGGCGAAAGACTTTCGTATTGTGACATCCTCAAGGCCTAAACACTCATCCGAGCAAATATAAGGTAGATTTTGTTAACCTGCCCGGAGAAAAACATCAACGAAAATAATTTGTATTTGTTTTAACCAGTTGGTGGCGCTACCACTGCGATCAAAAATAAGTTGGCAGCCGTCTTCAGGGCCTGAATATCCTCAAATGTGAAAAATTTCGAGAAGATGGATCATCTGAATCATTTTGCAGGAACTTTTGTTGCCACGGAGAATAATCAGACTGTGCGGCACCGCAATAGCCACGCCCTTCGAAGGAAAGTCACAAAAATAGGGATAGAGTAAGATCAATGTCTTGAGTCTTTTCTAGCCAATTTTCAATCGGATTCGTTAAAAGGGCACCGTGCAGTACGTCAAAATGTAAAAAATGATATTGATTGGCGCAAGGTGTATAACAGAATATAAACATATAGATGTCTTCAGGTACCGACTCTTTATGTATATGTGAAGTTTTGGATTTTTAGCAGCATGTGCAGGAGAGTTATTAAGCATTTTGTCCATTGCGGCGAAGGAAATCTTAAGTGAAAACTTTGAAGCCCCGCCCCCGTCATATAGTATTTCGGAAACAAAAGATTTTAGCCCCAGTGTTTGTCCCAGGTCTTAAGATGCTACAGACAGAATTTTAAGGCAATCAGATGAAGCCTTTAGGATCAGGGTGCAAAAGAATGACCCCTGTAAACATGCAAAAAAGGGCAAAAGTCGGACTTTCAAAAATTCATAACTCACTTCCTGTTCATATTAGACGTTAAAATATCAAATTTCTCGCCATGCCCGATGAGACTGCCAAGTTTGGTGAGTTTTTGTGCATGTTTCGGGGGTCAAAAATGCAATCGTACAATCGGAAAAATAATAATAATAATAATTTCTACAAAAACAACAGGGACTTCGCAGCGGTCGCTGCTCAGGCCCTAATAATAATAATAATAATAATAATAAAAGTAATAATATTTTCTACAAAAACAATAGGGACCTCGCAGCCGTCGTAGCTCGGGCCCTAATAACAATTTCTAGAAAAACAATAGGGACCTCGCAGCGGTCACTGCTCGGGCCCTAATAATAATAATAATAATAAAAATTTCCACAAAAACAATGGGGACCTCGTAGCGGTCGCTGCTCGGGCCCTAATAATAATTTCTACATAAACAATAGGGACCTCGCCGCGGTCGCTGCTCGGGCCCCAATAATAATTTCTACACAAAGTCCATTGTGGTGACCCGCCCCCTTTTAATAAATTCAAAATGGCCGACTTCCTGTAAAACCTAGCTCATTGCTCCAAGAGACTTTTTTGTAGGTCTTGGTCTTATACATACAGTGAACCCTCGCTACTTCGCGGTTCACCTTTCGCGGGTTCAGTGCTTCGCGGGTATAAAAAATATTCGGGGGCATTGTAGTTTCGCCGAGCGGCACGACGGGGCGCTGGAGCGGTTAGACGGCCGGCGTGCGCCGAAGAAGAGCGTGGGCGAAGAGAAGAGTGGACGAAGAAGAGCACGTTCCCCCGGACACGATCGGTGGCGACGTTTCGCGCGGTTCGGACCGTACCAGAGCTCCGGCCGGCGTGCGTGGCAGTGAAGCCGTAGAGGAGCACCTTCCCCGGGCGCGGGCGGTGCCAAGCGGCCCCTAAGTTTAACCGAATGGAAGCTCCGGAGGAGGAGGGCATGCTCGCGACACAGTAAGCCGAAGAGGAGCACCTTCCCCGGGCACGGGCGGTGCCAAGCGGCCCCTAAGTTTAACCGAATGGAAGCTCCGGGGGAGGAGGGTGGGCGTGTGTCACAGTTAAGCCGAATTGGAGCACCTCTTCCGCCCGGGCACGAGCGGAGCGCGAAGCTGTCAGTTATGAATGAATAAATGAATAAATAAATAAATAAATAAAGAATGGCACCTTTCATTTCACAGGGCACACCAGACGGCGTACCAGCAGGTAAAAGTCTGAGTAATTAAATAAATACAAAAAGAATGGCTGGGGAATAAAAAAATAATACGTTTTAATAATAATTTGTTTTTTTTGTTATAACATGAATTTCACTCTCTCTCTCCCCGTATATATATATATATATATATATATATATTTATATATTTATTATATATATTGTATTTTTTTTTTAAGCATTTTTGAAGGTGCGCCGCTACTTCGCGGATTTTCAGTTTTCGCGGGTGGTCTCGGTCCCCATTAACCGCGATAACCGAGGGTTCACTGTACTCCATAAAATTTACAAAAAGCGAGGTGAAACACTCAACCAGGGCTGCTCTGCATGTTGTGCTGGGCCACCTGGAACAACAGCGGAGCTATGCAAGGATGCTCTTTGTGGACTACAGCTCGGCATTCAACACGATCATCCCAGACATCCTCGTCGCCAAACTGGACACTCTCGGCCTCCCTGCCCTCACACGCATCTGGATTAAGGACTTTCTGACCAACAGACCCCAGACTGTGTTGCTCGGCCCCTACACGTCCTCCACCCTCATGCTGAGCACCGGTTCCCCCCAAGGATGCGTGCTGAGCCCTCTCCTGTACGCCCTCTACACCTACGACTGCAGCCCGGCCCACGGCAACAACACCATCGTCAAGTTTGCTGACGACACGACAGTGGTCGGTCTGATCTCGGAAGGTGACGAGACAGCCTACAGAGAGGAGGTAGGGAGACTGACAACTTGGTGCAAGGACAACAGACTGCACCTTAACTCTGCTAAAACAAAGGAGATTGTCGTCGACTTCAGGAGGAACAAGACGCTGCCGCCCCCCCTCTGCATCGAAGGCGTGTGTGTGGAGAGGGTCCACACGTTCAAGTTCCTGGGAGTACAGATCTCCGATGACCTTTCTTGGAGTCACAACACCACAGCAGTGGTAAAGAAGGTCCGCCAACGTCTGCACTTCCTGAGAGTCCTCAGGAAATTCAACCTGGACAGGAAGCTGCTGCTGGCCTTCTACCACTCGTCCATCGAGAGCCTGCTGACGTACTGTGTCTCCACCTGGTACAACGGCTGCACTGAGGCGGACAGAGTGAGGCTCCAGAGGACAGTCAAAACAGCGCAAAGGATTATTGGCTGCCCTCTCCCCTCGCTGTCGGACATCTACACCGCCCGGTGCCTCAGAAGGGCTCTCAACATCGTCAAAGACAATACCCACCCAAACTCACACCTGTTCGACCTGTTGCCCTCTGGCAGGCGCTACAGATGCATCAAATCAAGGACCAATAGACTGAGAAACAGTTTCTTTCCGAGAGCCATCTCCATACTGAACTCTCACACACACACGAGACCACCCTAACCTTGCAAAACAGCATTGTGATGTGTTTCTATATGCCCTATTCAGTACTGAATTCCATTGCACTGTCGTATTTATTTATCTAATTTATATATTGTCTGTATTATTGTTGTATTGCACTGGAGAGGGGAGCCCTCTAATCTCGTTGCACACTTGAGTACAATGACAATAAAGGGATTTCTATTTCTATTCTATTCTTTTTTTAACTTTTCTCGAGGGCCATGGCGAGCCATTTCAAAAAAGCTGCACAACTAACGTATAAAATATTGATAAATTTGCTCTGCCTGATGTGTGTGTAAAGTTTCACGAGTTGTCGTTCATATTTAGAACCTCATAATCAGCGTTGTTTTATTGCCGAACAGTGCAATGCCACTCCCACAACTTTTCACGAAAAAGGATGAATTTCGTATTGTGACATCCTCATGGCCGAAACAGTCATCCGAGCATATATGAGGGCGACCTTGTTGAGTTGCACGGAGAAAAACATCCAAGAAAATAACTTGTATTAGCTTTTACCAGTTGGTGGCGCTACTACTACGATGAAAAATAAGTTGGTAGATGTCTTCAGGGCTGAAGTATCCTCAAATGTGTACAACTTCGAGAAGATAGGATCATCTGAGTCATGTTGCCGGAGCTTTTGTTGCCACAAAGTACAATCGGATTTTTCAGCACCGTAATAGCCACGCCTTTTGCCAAAACGTCACAAAATTCGGCACAGAGTAAGATCATTGTCTTGAGTCTTTTCTGACTAATTTTCAGTCGGATTCGTCAAAAGGGCACCGTGCAGTACGTGAAAATTAAAATAAAAACTAATTTTTGATTCCACTTGGCGGCGCTGTGTGTATAACAAAATAATAACATTAAGATGTCTTCAGGTCGGGACGTTTTATTTACAGGTGAAGGTTTGGATTTTTAGGAGCATGTGCAGGGGCGTTATTAAGCATTCATTTATTTGTATTAGGTTCATTTTGTCTTCTTATTATTGATATTTGACTGATTCATTAAAAGCAGACAATTATGTTTTAGGTTAATTTTTTACCTGACATGTTTCGGCGAGTCTTTCGCCTTCTTCAGAGTGTCGCATGATGGTGTCTTGAGACCCGTCTTTATCAGCTGATGTTCCATGAGGGTGTGACTTACCTGTCAAAAAAATGAAAAATCAGAGCAGTAAAAGAACAAGCACAACATGAACATTACAAATCAGCAATCACTGACCACTGCAAAAGGGAAAACCACATCATGGACCGGGAGAAGGGCAGGGTCATCCGCACCGAAGAGAACAAACAACAGCGCTGGATCAGAGAGGCCATTGAGATCTGCAAGCGAGGCATAAACACCATGAACAGAGACAAGGGAGCCTTCATCCTCTCTACCACCTGGAGCAGCATCTTGGCGGAGTGAACGGACAGCGGGGGGCGTGACTTGCCTTCATTCTTGTGACAGGTAAGTCACGCCCTCATGGAACATCAGCTGATAAAGACGGGCCACAAGACACCATCATGTGACACTCTGAAGAAGGCGAAAGACTTTCGTATTGTGACATCCTCAAGGCCTAAACACTCATCCGATCAAAAATAAGTTGGCAGCCGTCTTCAGGGCCTGAATATCCTCAAATGTGAAAAATTTCGAGAAGATGGATCATCTGAATCATTTTGCAGGAACTTTTGTTGCCACGGAGAATAATCAGACTCTGCGGCACCGTAATAGCCACGCCCTTCGAAGGAAAGTCACAAAAATAGGGATAGAGTAAGATCAATGTCTTGAGTCTTTTCTAGCCAATTTTCAATCGGATTCGTTAAAAGGGCACCGTGCAGGACGTCAAAATGTAAAAAATGATATTGATTGGCGCAAGGTGTATAACAGAATATAAACATATAGATGTCTTCAGGTACCGACTCTTGATGTACATGTGAAGTTTTGGATTTTGAGCAGCATGTGCAAGAGAGTTATTAAGCATTTTGTCCATTGCGGCGAAGGAAATCTTAAGTGAAAACTTCGAAGCCCCGCCCCCGTCATATAGTATTGCGGAAACAAAAAATTTTAGCCCCAGTGTTTGTCCCAGGTCTTAAGATGCTACAGACAGAATTTTAAGGCAATCAGATGAAGCCTTTAGGATCAGGGTGCAAAAGAATGACCCCTGTAAACATGCAAAAAAGGGCAAAAGTCGGACTTTCAAAAATTCATAACTCACTTCCTGTTCATATTAGACGTTAAAATATCAAATTTTTCGCCATGCCCGATGAGACTGCCAAGTTTGGTGAATTTTTGTGCATGTTTCGGGGGTCAAAAATGCAATCGAACAATCGGAAAAATAATAATAATAATAATTTCTACAAAAACAACAGGGACTTCGCAGCGGTCGCTGTTCAGGCCCTAATAATAATAACAATAATAAAAGTATTAATATTTTCTACAAAAACAATAGGGACCTCGCAGCCGTCGCAGCTCGGGCCCTAATAACAATTTCTAGAAAAACAATAGGGACCTCGCAGCGGTCACTGCTCGGGCCCTAATAATAATAATAATAATAATAATTTCCACAAAAACAATGGGGACCTCGTAGCGGTCGCTGCTCGGGCCCTAATAATAATTTCTACATAAACAATAGGGACCTCGCCGCGGTCGCTGCTCGGGCCCCAATAATAATTTCTACACAAAGTCCATTGTGGTGACCCGCCCCTTTTAAGTAAATTCAAAATGGCCGACTTCCTGTAAAACCTAGCTCATTTCTCCAAGAGACTTTTTTTGTAGGTCTTGGTCTTATACATACAGTGAACCCTCGCTACTTCGCGGTTCACCTTTTGCGGGTTCAGTGCTTCGCGGGTATAAAAAATATTTGGGGGCATTGTAGTTTCGCCGAGCGGCACGACGGGCGCTGGAGCGGTTAGACGGCCGGCGTGCGCCGAAGAAGAGCGTGGGCGAAGAGGAGAGTGGACGAAGAAGAGCACGTTCCCCCGGACACGATCGGTGGCGACGTTTCGCGCGGTTCGGACCGTACCAGAGCTCCGGCCGGCGTGCGTGGCAGTTAAGCCGTAGAGGAGCACCTTCCCCGGGCACGGGCGGTGCCAAGCGGCCCCTAAGTTTAACCGAATGGAAGCTCCGGAGGAGGAGGGCATGCTCGCGTCACAGTAAGCCGAAGAGGAGCACCTTCCCCGGGCACGGGCGGTTCCAAGCGGCCCCTAAGTTTAACCGAATGGAAGCTCCGGAGGAGGAGGGCATGCTCGCGTCACAGTAAGCCGAAGAGGAGCACCTTCCCCGGGCACGGGCGGTGCCAAGCGGCCCCTAAGTTTAACCGAATGGAAGCTCCGGGGGAGGAGGGCGGGCGTGTGTCACAGTTAAGCCGAATTGGAACACCTCTTCCGCCCGGGCACGAACGGAGCGCGAAGCTGTCAGTTATGAATGAATAAATGAATAAATAAATAAATAAATAAAGAATGCCACCTTTCATTTCACAGGGCACACCGGACGGCGTACCAGCAGGTAATAGTCGGAGTAATTAAATAAATACAAAAAGAATGGCTGGGGAATAAAAAAATAATACGTTTTAATAATAATTTGTTTTTTTTGTTATAACATGAATTTCACTCTCTCTCTCTCTCTGTATATATATATATATATATCTATATATATATCTATATATATATATATTCATTATATATATTGTATTTTTTTTTAAGCATTTTTGAAGGTGCGCCGCTACTTCGCGGATTTTCAGTTTCCGCGGGTGGTCTCGGTCCCCATTAACCGCGACAACCGAGGGTTCACTGTACTCCATAAAATTTACAAAAAGCGAGGTGAAACACTCAACCAGGGCTGCTTTTTTGAACATTTCTCGAGGGCCATGGCGAGCCATTTAAAAAAAGCTGCACAACTAACGTATAAAATATTGATAAATTTGCTCTGCCTGATGTGTGTGTCAAGTTTCACGAGTTGTCGTTCATATTTAGAACCTCATAATCAGCGTTGTTTTATTGCCGGACAGTGCAATGCCACTCCCACAACTTTTCACGAAAAAGGATGAATTTCGTATTGTGACATCCTCATGGACGAAACAGTCCTCCGAGCATATATGAGGGCGACCTTGTTGAGTTGCACGGAGAAAAACATCCAAGAAAATAACTTGTATTAGCTTTTACCAGTTGGTGGCGCTACTACTACGATGAAAAATAAGTTGGTAGATGTCTTCAGGGTTGAAGTATCCTCAAATGTGTACAACTTCGAGAAGATAGGATCATCTCAGTCATGTTGCCGGAGCTTTTGTTGCCACAAAGTACAATCGGACTTTTCAGCACCGTAATAGCCACGCCTTTTGCCAAAACGTCACAAAACTCGGCAGAGAGTAAGATCATTGTCTTGAGTCTTTTCTGACTAATTTTCAGTCGGATTCGTCAAAAGGGCACCGTGCAGTACGTGAAAATTAAAATAAAAACAATTTTTTTATTCCACTTGGCGGCGCTGTGTGTATAACAAAATAATAACATTAAGATGTCTTCAGGTCGGGACATTTTATTTACAGGTGAAGGTTTGGATTTTTAGGAGCATGTGCAGGGGAGTTATTAAGCATTCATTTATTTGTATTAGGTTCATTTTGTCTTCTTATTATTGATATTTGACAGATTCATTAAAAGCAGACAATTATGTTTTAGGTAAATTTTTTACCTGACATGTTTCGGCGAGTCTTTCGCCTTCTTCAGAGTGTCGCATGATGGTGTCTTGAGACCCGTCTTTATCAGCTGATGTTCCATGAGGGTGTGAATTACCTGTCAAAAAAATGAAAAATCATAGCAGTAAAAGAACAAGCACAACATGAACATTACAAATCAGCAATCACTGACCACTGCAAAAGGGAAAACCACATCATGGACCGGGAGAAGGGCAGGGTCATCCGCACCGAAGAGAACAAACAACAGCGCTGGATCAGAGAGGCCATTGAGATCTGCAAGCGAGGCATAAAAACCATGAACAGAGACAAGGGAGCCTTCATCCTCTCTACCACCTGGAGCAGCATCTTGGCGGAGTGAACGGACAGCGGGGGGCGTGACTTGCCTTCATTCTTGTGACAGGTAAGTCACGCCCTCATGGAACATCAGCTGATAAAGACGGGTCACAAGACACCATCATGTGACACTCTGAAGAAGGCGAAAGACTTTCGTATTGTGACATCCTCAAGGCCTAAACACTCATCCGAGCAAATATAAGGTAGATTTTGTTAACCTGCCCGGAGAAAAACATCAACGAAAATAATTTGTATTTGTTTTAACCAGTTGGTGGCGCTACCACTGCGATCAAAAATAAGTTGGCAGCCGTCTTCAGGGCCTGAATATCCTCAAATGTGAAAAATTTCGAGAAGATGGATCATCTGAATCATTTTGCAGGAACTTTTGTTGCCACGGAGAATAATCAGACTGTGCGGCACCGCAATAGCCACGCCCTTCGAAGGAAAGTCACAAAAATAGGGATAGAGTAAGATCAATGTCTTGAGTCTTTTCTAGCCAATTTTCAATCGGATTCGTTAAAAGGGCACCGTGCAGTACGTCAAAATGTAAAAAATGATATTGATTGGCGCAAGGTGTATAACAGAATATAAACATATAGATGTCTTCAGGTACCGACTCTTTATGTATATGTGAAGTTTTGGATTTTTAGCAGCATGTGCAGGAGAGTTATTAAGCATTTTGTCCATTGCGGCGAAGGAAATCTTAAGTGAAAACTTTGAAGCCCCGCCCCCGTCATATAGTATTTCGGAAACAAAAGATTTTAGCCCCAGTGTTTGTCCCAGGTCTTAAGATGCTACAGACAGAATTTTAAGGCAATCAGATGAAGCCTTTAGGATCAGGGTGCAAAAGAATGACCCCTGTAAACATGCAAAAAAGGGCAAAAGTCGGACTTTCAAAAATTCATAACTCACTTCCTGTTCATATTAGACGTTAAAATATCAAATTTCTCGCCATGCCCGATGAGACTGCCAAGTTTGGTGAGTTTTTGTGCATGTTTCGGGGGTCAAAAATGCAATCGTACAATCGGAAAAATAATAATAATAATAATTTCTACAAAAACAACAGGGACTTCGCAGCGGTCGCTGCTCAGGCCCTAATAATAATAATAATAATAATAATATTTTCTACAAAAACAATAGGGACCTCGCAGCCGTCGTAGCTCGGGCCCTAATAACAATTTCTAGAAAAACAATAGGGACCTCGCAGCGGTCACTGCTCGGGCCCTAATAATAATAATAATAATAAAAATTTCCACAAAAACAATGGGGACCTCGTAGCGGTCGCTGCTCGGGCCCCAATAATAATTTCTACACAAAGTCCATTGTGGTGACCCGCCCCCTTTTAATAAATTCAAAATGGCCGACTTCCTGTAAAACCTAGCTCATTGCTCCAAGAGACTTTTTTGTAGGTCTTGGTCTTATACATACAGTGAACCCTCGCTACTTCGCGGTTCACCTTTCGCGGGTTCAGTGCTTCGCGGGTATAAAAAATATTCGGGGGCATTGTAGTTTCGCCGAGCGGCACGACGGGGCGCTGGAGCGGTTAGACGGCCGGCGTGCGCCGAAGAAGAGCGTGGGCGAAGAGAAGAGTGGACGAAGAAGAGCACGTTCCCCCGGACACGATCGGTGGCGACGTTTCGCGCGGTTCGGACCGTACCAGAGCTCCGGCCGGCGTGCGTGGCAGTTAAGCCGTAGAGGAGCACCTTCCCCGGGCGCGGGCGGTGCCAAGCGGCCCCTAAGTTTAACCGAATGGAAGCTCCGGAGGAGGAGGGCATGCTCGCGTCACAGTAAGCCGAAGAGGAGCACCTTCCCCGGGCACGGGCGGTTCCAAGCGGCCCCTAAGTTTAACCGAATGGAAGCTCCGGAGGAGGAGGGCATGCTCGCGACACAGTAAGCCGAAGAGGAGCACCTTCCCCGGGCACGGGCGGTGCCAAGCGGCCCCTAAGTTTAACCGAATGGAAGCTCCGGGGGAGGAGGGTGGGCGTGTGTCACAGTTAAGCCGAATTGGAGCACCTCTTCCGCCCGGGCACGAGCGGAGCGCGAAGCTGTCAGTTATGAATGAATAAATGAATAAATAAATAAATAAATAAAGAATGGCACCTTTCATTTCACAGGGCACACCAGACGGCGTACCAGCAGGTAAAAGTCTGAGTAATTAAATAAATACAAAAAGAATGGCTGGGGAATAAAAAAATAATACGTTTTAATAATAATTTGTTTTTTTTGTTATAACATGAATTTCACTCTCTCTCTCCCCGTATATATATATATATATATATATATATATATATATATATATATTTATTATATATATTGTATTTTTTTTTTAAGCATTTTTGAAGGTGCGCCGCTACTTCGCGGATTTTCAGTTTTCGCGGGTGGTCTCGGTCCCCATTAACCGCGATAACCGAGGGTTCACTGTACTCCATAAAATTTACAAAAAGCGAGGTGAAACACTCAACCAGGGCTGCTCTGCATGTTGTGCTGGGCCACCTGGAACAACAGCGGAGCTATGCAAGGATGCTCTTTGTGGACTACAGCTCGGCATTCAACACGATCATCCCAGACATCCTCGTCGCCAAACTGGACACTCTCGGCCTCCCTGCCCTCACACGCATCTGGATTAAGGACTTTCTGACCAACAGACCCCAGACTGTGTTGCTCGGCCCCTACACGTCCTCCACCCTCATGCTGAGCACCGGTTCCCCCCAAGGATGCGTGCTGAGCCCTCTCCTGTACGCCCTCTACACCTACGACTGCAGCCCGGCCCACGGCAACAACACCATCGTCAAGTTTGCTGACGACACGACAGTGGTCGGTCTGATCTCGGAAGGTGACGAGACAGCCTACAGAGAGGAGGTAGGGAGACTGACAACTTGGTGCAAGGACAACAGACTGCACCTTAACTCTGCTAAAACAAAGGAGATTGTCGTCGACTTCAGGAGGAACAAGACGCTGCCGCCCCCCCTCTGCATCGAAGGCGTGTGTGTGGAGAGGGTCCACACGTTCAAGTTCCTGGGAGTACAGATCTCCGATGACCTTTCTTGGAGTCACAACACCACAGCAGTGGTAAAGAAGGTCCGCCAACGTCTGCACTTCTTGAGAGTCCTCAGGAAATTCAACCTGGACAGGAAGCTGCTGCTGGCCTTCTACCACTCGTCCATCGAGAGCCTGCTGACGTACTGTGTCTCCACCTGGTACAGCGGCTGCACTGAGGCGGACAGAGTGAGGCTCCAGAGGACAGTCAAAACAGCGCAAAGGATTATTGGCTGCCCTCTCCCCTCGCTGTCGGACATCTACACCGCCCGGTGCCTCAGAAGGG
This sequence comes from Idiotropiscis lumnitzeri, assembly GCF_059441095.1. Classification (NCBI taxonomy): domain Eukaryota; kingdom Metazoa; phylum Chordata; class Actinopteri; order Syngnathiformes; family Syngnathidae; genus Idiotropiscis; species Idiotropiscis lumnitzeri. Next base: position 206,738 of record NW_028283765.1, on the reverse strand, counting down.
CTCTCAACATCGTCAAAGACAATACCCACCCAAACTCACACCTGTTCGACCTGTTGCCCTCTGGCAGGCGCTACAGATGCATCAAATCAAGGACCAATAGACTGAGAAACAGTTTCTTTCCGAGAGCCATCTCCATACTGAACTCTCACACACACACGAGACCACCCTAACCTTGCAAAACAGCATTGTGATGTGTTTCTATATGCCCTATTCAGTACTGAATTCCATTGCACTGTCGTATTTATTTATCTAATTTATATATTGTCTGTATTATTGTTGTATTGCACTGGAGAGGGGAGCCCTCTAATCTCGTTGCACACTTGAGTACAATGACAATAAAGGGATTTCTATTTCTATTCTATTCTTTTTTTAACTTTTCTCGAGGGCCATGGCGAGCCATTTCAAAAAAGCTGCACAACTAACGTATAAAATATTGATAAATTTGCTCTGCCTGATGTGTGTGTAAAGTTTCACGAGTTGTCGTTCATATTTAGAACCTCATAATCAGCGTTGTTTTATTGCCGAACAGTGCAATGCCACTCCCACAACTTTTCACGAAAAAGGATGAATTTCGTATTGTGACATCCTCATGGCCGAAACAGTCATCCGAGCATATATGAGGGCGACCTTGTTGAGTTGCACGGAGAAAAACATCCAAGAAAATAACTTGTATTAGCTTTTACCAGTTGGTGGCGCTACTACTACGATGAAAAATAAGTTGGTAGATGTCTTCAGGGCTGAAGTATCCTCAAATGTGTACAACTTCGAGAAGATAGGATCATCTGAGTCATGTTGCCGGAGCTTTTGTTGCCACAAAGTACAATCGGATTTTTCAGCACCGTAATAGCCACGCCTTTTGCCAAAACGTCACAAAATTCGGCACAGAGTAAGATCATTGTCTTGAGTCTTTTCTGACTAATTTTCAGTCGGATTCGTCAAAAGGGCACCGTGCAGTACGTGAAAATTAAAATAAAAACTAATTTTTGATTCCACTTGGCGGCGCTGTGTGTATAACAAAATAATAACATTAAGATGTCTTCAGGTCGGGACGTTTTATTTACAGGTGAAGGTTTGGATTTTTAGGAGCATGTGCAGGGGCGTTATTAAGCATTCATTTATTTGTATTAGGTTCATTTTGTCTTCTTATTATTGATATTTGACTGATTCATTAAAAGCAGACAATTATGTTTTAGGTTAATTTTTTACCTGACATGTTTCGGCGAGTCTTTCGCCTTCTTCAGAGTGTCGCATGATGGTGTCTTGAGACCCGTCTTTATCAGCTGATGTTCCATGAGGGTGTGACTTACCTGTCAAAAAAATGAAAAATCAGAGCAGTAAAAGAACAAGCACAACATGAACATTACAAATCAGCAATCACTGACCACTGCAAAAGGGAAAACCACATCATGGACCGGGAGAAGGGCAGGGTCATCCGCACCGAAGAGAACAAACAACAGCGCTGGATCAGAGAGGCCATTGAGATCTGCAAGCGAGGCATAAACACCATGAACAGAGACAAGGGAGCCTTCATCCTCTCTACCACCTGGAGCAGCATCTTGGCGGAGTGAACGGACAGCGGGGGGCGTGACTTGCCTTCATTCTTGTGACAGGTAAGTCACGCCCTCATGGAACATCAGCTGATAAAGACGGGCCACAAGACACCATCATGTGACACTCTGAAGAAGGCGAAAGACTTTCGTATTGTGACATCCTCAAGGCCTAAACACTCATCCGATCAAAAATAAGTTGGCAGCCGTCTTCAGGGCCTGAATATCCTCAAATGTGAAAAATTTCGAGAATATGGATCATCTGAATCATTTTGCAGGAACTTTTGTTGCCACGGAGAATAATCAGACTCTGCGGCACCGTAATAGCCACGCCCTTCGAAGGAAAGTCACAAAAATAGGGATAGAGTAAGATCAATGTCTTGAGTCTTTTCTAGCCAATTTTCAATCGGATTCGTTAAAAGGGCACCGTGCAGGACGTCAAAATGTAAAAAATGATATTGATTGGCGCAAGGTGTATAACAGAATATAAACATATAGATGTCTTCAGGTACCGACTCTTGATGTACATGTGAAGTTTTGGATTTTGAGCAGCATGTGCAAGAGAGTTATTAAGCATTTTGTCCATTGCGGCGAAGGAAATCTTAAGTGAAAACTTCGAAGCCCCGCCCCCGTCATATAGTATTTCGGAAACAAAAAATTTTAGCCCCAGTGTTTGTCCCAGGTCTTAAGATGCTACAGACAGAATTTTAAGGCAATCAGATGAAGCCTTTAGGATCAGGGTGCAAAAGAATGACCCCTGTAAACATGCAAAAAAGGGCAAAAGTCGGACTTTCAAAAATTCATAACTCACTTCCTGTTCATATTAGACGTTAAAATATCAAATTTTTCGCCATGCCCGATGAGACTGCCAAGTTTGGTGAATTTTTGTGCATGTTTCGGGGGTCAAAAATGCAATCGAACAATCGGAAAAATAATAATAATAATAATTTCTACAAAAACAACAGGGACTTCGCAGCGGTCGCTGCTCAGGCCCTAATAATAATAATAATAATAAAAGTATTAATATTTTCTACAAAAACAATAGGGACCTCGCAGCCGTCGCAGTTCGGGCCCGAATAACAATTTCTAGAAAAACAATAGGGACCTCGCAGCGGTCACTGCTCGGGCCCTAATAATAATAATAATAATAATTTCCACAAAAACAATGGGGACCTCGTAGCGGTCGCTGCTCGGGCCCTAATAATAATTTCTACATAAACAATAGGGACCTCGCCGCGGTCGCTGCTCGGGCCCCAATAATAATTTCTACACAAAGTCCATTGTGGTGACCCGCCCCTTTTAAGTAAATTCAAAATGGCCGACTTCCTGTAAAACCTAGCTCATTGCTCCAAGAGACTTTTTTGTAGGTCTTGGTCTTATACATACAGTGAACCCTCGCTACTTCGCGGTTCACCTTTCGCGGGTTCAGTGCTTCGCGGGTATAAAAAATATTCGGGGGCATTGTAGTTTCGCCGAGCGGCACGACGGGCGCTGGAGCGGTTAGACGGCCGGCGTGCGCCGAAGAAGAGCGTGGGCGAAGAGGAGAGTGGACGAAGAAGAGCACGTTCCCCCGGACACGATCGGTGGCGACGTTTCGCGCGGTTCGGACCGTACCAGAGCTCCGGCCGGCGTGCGTGGCAGTTAAGCCGTAGAGGAGCACCTTCCCCGGGCACGGGCGGTGCCAAGCGGCCCCTAAGTTTAACCGAATGGAAGCTCCGGAGGAGGAGGGCATGCTCGCGTCACAGTAAGCCGAAGAGGAGCACCTTCCTCGGGCACGGGCGGTTCCAAGCGGCCCCTAAGTTTAACCAAATGGAAGCTCCGGAGGAGGAGGGCATGCTCGCGTTACAGTAAGCCGAAGAGGAGCACCTTCGCCGGGCACGGGCGGTTCCAAGCGGCCCCTAAGTTTAACCGAATGGAAGCTCCGGAGGAGGCGGGCATGCTCGCGTCACAGTAAGCCGAAGAGGAGCACCTTCCCCGGGCACGGGCGGTGCCAAGCGGCCCCTAAGTTTAACCGAATGGAAGCTCCGGGGGAGGAGGGTGGGCGTGTGTCACAGTTAAGCCGAATTGGAGCACCTCTTCCGCCCGGGCACGAGCGGAGCGCGAAGCTGTCAGTTATGAATGAATAAATGAATAAATAAATAAATAAATAAAGAATGGCACCTTTCATTTCACAGGGCACACCAGACGGCGTACCAGCAGGTAAAAGTCTGAGTAATTAAATAAATACAAAAAGAATGGCTGGGGAATAAAAAAATAATACGTTTTAATAATAATTTGTTTTTTTTGTTATAACATGAATTTCACTCTCTCTCTCCCCGTATATATATATATATATATATATATATATATATATTTATTTATATATTTATTATATATATTGTATTTTTTTTTTAAGCATTTTTGAAGGTGCGCCGCTACTTCGCGGATTTTCAGTTTTCGCGGGTGGTCTCGGTCCCCATTAACCGCGATAACCGAGGGTTCACTGTACTCCATAAAATTTACAAAAAGCGAGGTGAAACACTCAACCAGGGCTGCTCTGCATGTTGTGCTGGGCCACCTGGAACAACAGCGGAGCTATGCAAGGATGCTCTTTGTGGACTACAGCTCGGCATTCAACACGATCATCCCAGACATCCTCGTCGCCAAACTGGACACTCTCGGCCTCCCTGCCCTCACACGCATCTGGATTAAGGACTTTCTGACCAACAGACCCCAGACTGTGTTGCTCGGCCCCTACACGTCCTCCACCCTCATGCTGAGCACCGGTTCCCCCCAAGGATGCGTGCTGAGCCCTCTCCTGTACGCCCTCTACACCTACGACTGCAGCCCGGCCCACGGCAACAACACCATCGTCAAGTTTGCTGACGACACGACAGTGGTCGGTCTGATCTCGGAAGGTGACGAGACAGCCTACAGAGAGGAGGTAGGGAGACTGACAACTTGGTGCAAGGACAACAGACTGCACCTTAACTCTGCTAAAACAAAGGAGATTGTCGTCGACTTCAGGAGGAACAAGACGCTGCCGCCCCCCCTCTGCATCGAAGGCGTGTGTGTGGAGAGGGTCCACACGTTCAAGTTCCTGGGAGTACAGATCTCTGATGACCTTTCTTGGAGTCACAACACCACAGCAGTGGTAAAGAAGGTCCGCCAACGTCTGCACTTCCTGAGAGTCCTCAGGAAATTCAACCTGGACAGGAAGCTGCTGCTGGCCTTCTACCACTCGTCCATCGAGAGCCTGCTGACGTACTGTGTCTCCACCTGGTACAGCGGCTGCACTGAGGCGGACAGAGTGAGGCTCCAGAGGACAGTCAAAACAGCGCAAAGGATTATTGGCTGCCCTCTCCCCTCGCTGTCGGACATCTACACCGCCCGGTGCCTCAGAAGGGCTCTCAACATCGTCAAAGACAATACCCACCCAAACTCACACCTGTTCGACCTGTTGCCCTCTGGCAGGCGCTACAGATGCATCAAATCAAGGACCAATAGACTGAGAAACAGTTTCTTTCCGAGAGCCATCTCCATACTGAACTCTCACACACACACGAGACCACCCTAACCTTGCAAAACAGCATTGTGATGTGTTTCTATATGCCCTATTCAGTACTGAATTCCATTGCACTGTCTTATTTATTTATCTAATTTATATATTGTCTGTATTATTGTTGTATTGCACTGGAGAGGGGAGCCCTCTAATCTCGTTGCACACTTGAGTACAATGACAATAAAGGGATTTCTATTTCTATTCTATTCTTTTTTTAACTTTTCTCGAGGGCCATGGCGAGCCATTTCAAAAAAGCTGCACAACTAACGTATAAAATATTGATAAATTTGCTCTGCCTGATGTGTGTGTAAAGTTTCACGAGTTGTCGTTCATATTTAGAACCTCATAATCAGCGTTGTTTTATTGCCGAACAGTGCAATGCCACTCCCACAACTTTTCACGAAAAAGGATGAATTTCGTATTGTGACATCCTCATGGCCGAAACAGTCATCCGAGCATATATGAGGGCGACCTTGTTGAGTTGCACGGAGAAAAACATCCAAGAAAATAACTTGTATTAGCTTTTACCAGTTGGTGGCGCTACTACTACGATGAAAAATAAGTTGGTAGATGTCTTCAGGGCTGAAGTATCCTCAAATGTGTACAACTTCGAGAAGATAGGATCATCTGAGTCATGTTGCCGGAGCTTTTGTTGCCACAAAGTACAATCGGATTTTTCAGCACCGTAATAGCCACGCCTTTTGCCAAAACGTCACAAAATTCGGCACAGAGTAAGATCATTGTCTTGAGTCTTTTCTGACTAATTTTCAGTCGGATTCGTCAAAAGGGCACCGTGCAGTACGTGAAAATTAAAATAAAAACAAATTTTTTATTCCACTTGGCGGCGCTGTGTGTATAACAAAATAATAACATTAAGATGTCTTCAGGTCGGGACATTTTATTTACAGGTGAAGGTTTGGATTTTTAGGAGCATGTGCAGGGGAGTTATTAAGCATTCATTTATTTGTATTAGGTTCATTTTGTCTTCTTATTATTGATATTTGACAGATTCATTAAAAGCAGACAATTATGTTTTAGGTAAATTTTTTACCTGACATGTTTCGGCGAGTCTTTCGCCTTCTTTAGAGTGTCGCATGATGGTGTCTTGAGACCCGTCTTTATCAGCTGATGTTCCATGAGGGTGTGAATTACCTGTCAAAAAAATGAAAAATCATAGCAGTAAAAGAACAAGCACAACATGAACATTACAAATCAGCAATCACTGACCACTGCAAAAGGGAAAACCACATCATGGACCGGGAGAAGGGCAGGGTCATCCGCACCGAAGAGAACAAACAACAGCGCTGGATCAGAGAGGCCATTGAGATCTGCAAGCGAGGCATAAAAACCATGAACAGAGACAAGGGAGCCTTCATCCTCTCTACCACCTGGAGCAGCATCTTGGCGGAGTGAACGGACAGCGGGGGGCGTGACTTGCCTTCATTCTTGTGACAGGTAAGTCACGCCCTCATGGAACATCAGCTGATAAAGACGGGTCACAAGACACCATCATGTGACACTCTGAAGAAGGCGAAAGACTTTCGTATTGTGACATCCTCAAGGCCTAAACACTCATCCGAGCAAATATAAGGTAGATTTTGTTAACCTGCCCGGAGAAAAACATCAACGAAAATAATTTGTATTTGTTTTAACCAGTTGGTGGCGCTACCACTGCGATCAAAAATAAGTTGGCAGCCGTCTTCAGGGCCTGAATATCCTCAAATGTGAAAAATTTCGAGAAGATGGATCATCTGAATCATTTTGCAGGAACTTTTGTTGCCACGGAGAATAATCAGACTGTGCGGCACCGCAATAGCCACGCCCTTCGAAGGAAAGTCACAAAAATAGGGATAGAGTAAGATCAATGTCTTGAGTCTTTTCTAGCCAATTTTCAATCGGATTCGTTAAAAGGGCACCGTGCAGTACGTCAAAATGTAAAAAATGATATTGATTGGCGCAAGGTGTATAACAGAATATAAACATATAGATGTCTTCAGGTACCGACTCTTTATGTATATGTGAAGTTTTGGATTTTTAGCAGCATGTGCAGGAGAGTTATTAAGCATTTTGTCCATTGCGGCGAAGGAAATCTTAAGTGAAAACTTTGAAGCCCCGCCCCCGTCATATAGTATTTCGGAAACAAAAGATTTTAGCCCCAGTGTTTGTCCCAGGTCTTAAGATGCTACAGACAGAATTTTAAGGCAATCAGATGAAGCCTTTAGGATCAGGGTGCAAAAGAATGACCCCTGTAAACATGCAAAAAAGGGCAAAAGTCGGACTTTCAAAAATTCATAACTCACTTCCTGTTCATATTAGACGTTAAAATATCAAATTTCTCGCCATGCCCGATGAGACTGCCAAGTTTGGTGAGTTTTTGTGCATGTTTCGGGGGTCAAAAATGCAATCGTACAATCGGAAAAATAATAATAATAATAATTTCTACAAAAACAACAGGGACTTCGCAGCGGTCGCTGCTCAGGCCCTAATAATAATAATAATAATAATAATAAAAGTAATAATATTTTCTACAAAAACAATAGGGACCTCGCAGCCGTCGTAGCTCGGGCCCTAATAACAATTTCTAGAAAAACAATAGGGACCTCGCAGCGGTCACTGCTCGGGCCCTAATAATAATAATAATAATAAAAATTTCCACAAAAACAATGGGGACCTCGTAGCGGTCGCTGCTCGGGCCCTAATAATAATTTCTACATAAACAATAGGGACCTCGCCGCGGTCGCGGCTCGGGCCCCAATAATAATTTCTACACAAAGTCCATTGTGGTGACCCGCCCCCTTTTAATAAATTCAAAATGGCCGACTTCCTGTAAAACCTAGCTCATTGCTCCAAGAGACTTTTTTGTAGGTCTTGGTCTTATACATACAGTGAACCCTCGCTACTTCGCGGTTCACCTTTCGCGGGTTCAGTGCTTCGCGGGTATAAAAAATATTCGGGGGCATTGTAGTTTCGCCGAGCGGCACGACGGGGCGCTGGAGCGGTTAGACGGCCGGCGTGCGCCGAAGAAGAGCGTGGGCGAAGAGAAGAGTGGACGAAGAAGAGCACGTTCCCCCGGACACGATCGGTGGCGACGTTTCGCGCGGTTCGGACCGTACCAGAGCTCCGGCCGGCGTGCGTGGCAGTTAAGCCGTAGAGGAGCACCTTCCCCGGGCACGGGCGGTGCCAAGCGGCCCCTAAGTTTAACCGAATGGAAGCTCCGGAGGAGGAGGGCATGCTCGCGTCACAGTAAGCCGAAGAGGAGCACCTTCCCCGGGCACGGGCGGTTCCAAGCGGCCCCTAAGTTTAACCGAATGGAAGCTCCGGAGGAGGAGGGCATGCTCGCGACACAGTAAGCCGAAGAGGAGCACCTTCCCCGGGCACGGGCGGTGCCAAGCGGCCCCTAAGTTTAACCGAATGGAAGCTCCGGGGGAGGAGGGTGGGCGTGTGTCACAGTTAAGCCGAATTGGAGCACCTCTTCCGCCCGGGCACGAGCGGAGCGCGAAGCTGTCAGTTATGAATGAATAAATGAATAAATAAATAAATAAATAAAGAATGGCACCTTTCATTTCACAGGGCACACCAGACGGCGTACCAGCAGGTAAAAGTCTGAGTAATTAAATAAATACAAAAAGAATGGCTGGGGAATAAAAAAATAATACGTTTTAATAATAATTTGTTTTTTTTGTTATAACATGAATTTCACTCTCTCTCTCCCCGTATATATATATATATATATATATATATATATATATATATATATATATATATTTATATATTTATTATATATATTGTATTTTTTTTTTAAGCATTTTTGAAGGTGCGCCGCTACTTCGCGGATTTTCAGTTTTCGCGGGTGGTCTCGGTCCCCATTAACCGCGATAACCGAGGGTTCACTGTACTCCATAAAATTTACAAAAAGCGAGGTGAAACACTCAACCAGGGCTGCTCTGCATGTTGTGCTGGGCCACCTGGAACAACAGCGGAGCTATGCAAGGATGCTCTTTGTGGACTTCAGCTCGGCATTCAACACGATCATCCCAGACATCCTCGTCGCCAAACTGGACACTCTCGGCCTCCCTGCCCTCACACGCATCTGGATTAAGGACTTTCTGACCAACAGACCCCAGACTGTGTTGCTCGGCCCCTACACGTCCTCCACCCTCATGCTGAGCACCGGTTCCCCCCAAGGATGCGTGCTGAGCCCTCTCCTGTACGCCCTCTACACCTACGACTGCAGCCCGGCCCACGGCAACAACACCATCGTCAAGTTTGCTGACGACACGACAGTGGTCGGTCTGATCTCGGAAGGTGACGAGACAGCCTATAGAGAGGAGGTAGGGAGACTGACAACTTGGTGCAAGGACAACAGACTGCACCTTAACTCTGCTAAAACAAAGGAGATTGTCGTCGACTTCAGGAGGAACAAGACGCTGCCGCCCCCCCTCTGCATCGAAGGCGTGTGTGTGGAGAGGGTCCACACGTTCAAGTTCCTGGGAGTACAGATCTCCGATGACCTTTCTTGGAGTCACAACACCACAGCAGTGGTAAAGAAGGTCCGCCAACGTCTGCACTTCCTGAGAGTCCTCAGGAAATTCAACCTGGACAGGAAGCTGCTGCTGGCCTTCTACCACTCGTCCATCGAGAGCCTGCTGACGTACTGTGTCTCCACCTGGTACAGCGGCTGCACTGAGGCGGACAGAGTGAGGCTCCAGAGGACAGTCAAAACAGCGCAAAGGATTATTGGCTGCCCTCTCCCCTCGCTGTCGGACATCTACACCGCCCGGTGCCTCAGAAGGGCTCTCAACATCGTCAAAGACAATACCCACCCAAACTCACACCTGTTCGACCTGTTGCCCTCTGGCAGGCGCTACAGATGCATCAAATCAAGGACCAATAGACTGAGAAACAGTTTCTTTCCGAGAGCCATCTCCATACTGAACTCTCACACACACACGAGACCACCCTAACCTTGCAAAACAGCATTGTGATGTGTTTCTATATGCCCTATTCAGTACTGAATTCCATTGCACTGTCGTATTTATTTATCTAATTTATATATTGTCTGTATTATTGTTGTATTGCACTGGAGAGGGGAGCCCTCTAATCTCGTTGCACACTTGAGTACAATGACAATAAAGGGATTTCTATTTCTATTCTATTCTTTTTTTAACTTTTCTCGAGGGCCATGGCGAGCCATTTAAAAAAAGCTGCACAACTAACGTATAAAATATTGATAAATTTGCTCTGCCTGATGTGTGTGTAAAGTTTCACGAGTTGTCGTTCATATTTAGAACCTCATAATCAGCGTTGTTTTATTGCCGAACAGTGCAATGCCACTCCCACAACTTTTCACGAAAAAGGATGAATTTCGTATTGTGACATCCTCATGGCCGAAACAGTCATCCGAGCATATATGAGGGCGACCTTGTTGAGTTGCACGGAGAAAAACATCCAAGAAAATAACTTGTATTAGCTTTTACCAGTTGGTGGCGCTACTACTACGATGAAAAATAAGTTGGTAGATGTCTTCAGGGCTGAAGTATCCTCAAATGTGTACAACTTCGAGAAGATAGGATCATCTGAGTCATGTTGCCGGAGCTTTTGTTGCCACAAAGTACAATCGGATTTTTCAGCACCGTAATAGCCACGCCTTTTGCCAAAACGTCACAAAATTCGGCACAGAGTAAGATCATTGTCTTGAGTCTTTTCTGACTAATTTTCAGTCGGATTCGTCAAAAGGGCACCGTGCAGTACGTGAAAATTAAAATAAAAACAAATTTTTGATTCCACTTGGCGGCGCTGTGTGTATAACAAAATAATAACATTAAGATGTCTTCAGGTCGGGACGTTTTATTTACAGGTGAAGGTTTGGATTTTTAGGAGCATGTGCAGGGGCGTTATTAAGCATTCATTTATTTGTATTAGGTTCATTTTGTCTTCTTATTATTGATATTTGACTGATTCATTAAAAGCAGACAATTATGTTTTAGGTTAATTTTTTACCTGACATGTTTCGGCGAGTCTTTCGCCTTCTTCAGAGTGTCGCATGATGGTGTCTTGAGACCCGTCTTTATCAGCTGATGTTCCATGAGGGTGTGACTTACCTGTCAAAAAAATGAAAAATCAGAGCAGTAAAAGAACAAGCACAACATGAACATTACAAATCAGCAATCACTGACCACTGCAAAAGGGAAAACCACATCATGGACCGGGAGAAGGGCAGGGTCATCCGCACCGAAGAGAACAAACAACAGCGCTGGATCAGAGAGGCCATTGAGATCTGCAAGCGAGGCATAAAAACCATGAACAGAGACAAGGGAGCCTTCATCCTCTCTACCACCTGGAGCAGCATCTTGGCGGAGTGAACGGACAGCGGGGGGCGTGACTTGCCTTCATTCTTGTGACAGGTAAGTCACGCCCTCATGGAACATCAGCTGATAAAGACGGGCCACAAGACACCATCATGTGACACTCTGAAGAAGGCGAAAGACTTTCGTATTGTGACATCCTCAAGGCCTAAACACTCATCCGATCAAAAATAAGTTGGCAGCCGTCTTCAGGGCCTGAATATCCTCAAATGTGAAAAATTTCGAGAAGATGGATCATCTGAATCATTTTGCAGGAACTTTTGTTGCCACGGAGAATAATCAGACTCTGCGGCACCGTAATAGCCACGCCCTTCGAAGGAAAGTCACAAAAATAGGGAAAGAGTAAGATCAATGTCTTGAGTCTTTTCTAGCCAATTTTCAATCGGATTCGTTAAAAGGGCACCGTGCAGGACGTCAAAATGTAAAAAATGATATTGATTGGCGCAAGGTGTATAACAGAATATAAACATATAGATGTCTTCAGGTACCGACTCTTGATGTACATGTGAAGTTTTGGATTTTTAGCAGCATGTGCAAGAGAGTTATTAAGCATTTTGTCCATTGCGGCGAAGGAAATCTTAAGTGAAAACTTCGAAGCCCCGCCCCCGTCATATAGTATTTCGGAAACAAAAAATTTTAGCCCCAGTGTTTGTCCCAGGTCTTAAGATGCTACAGACAGAATTTTAAGGCAATCAGATGAAGCCTTTAGGATCAGGGTGCAAAAGAATGACCCCTGTAAACATGCAAAAAAGGGCAAAAGTCGGACTTTCAAAAATTCATAACTCACTTCCTGTTCATATTAGACGTTAAAATATCGAATTTTTCGCCATGCCCGATGAGACTGCCAAGTTTGGTGAATTTTTGTGCATGTTTCGGGGGTCAAAAATGCAATCGAACAATCGGAAAAATAATAATAATAATAATTTCTACAAAAACAACAGGGACTTCGCAGCGGTCGCTGCTCAGGCCCTAATAATAATAATAATAATAATAAAAGTATTAATATTTTCTACAAAAACAATAGGGACCTCGCAGCCGTCGCAGCTCGGGCCCTAATAACAATTTCTAGAAAAACAATAGGGACCTCGCAGCGGTCACTGCTCGGGCCCGAATAATAATAATAATAATAATTTCCACAAAAACAATGGGGACCTCGTAGCGGTCGCTGCTCGGGCCCTAATAATAATTTCTACATAAACAATAGGGACCTCGCCGCGGTCGCTGCTCGGGCCCCAATAATAATTTCTACACAAAGTCCATTGTGGTGACCCGCCCCTTTTAAGTAAATTCAAAATGGCCGACTTCCTGTAAAACCTAGCTCATTGCTCCAAGAGACTTTTTTGTAGGTCTTGGTCTTATACATACAGTGAACCCTCGCTACTTCGCGGTTCACCTTTCGCGGGTTCAGTGCTTCGCGGGTATAAAAAATATTCGGGGGCATTGTAGTTTCGCCGAGCGCTGGAGCGGTTAGACGGCCGGCGTGCGCCGAAGAAGAGCGTGGGCGAAGAGGAGAGTGGACGAAGAAGAGCACGTTCCCCCGGACACGATCGGTGGCGACGTTTCGCGCGGTTCGGACCGTACCAGAGCTCCGGCCGGCGTGCGTGGCAGTTAAGCCGTAGAGGAGCACCTTCCCCGGGCACGGGCGGTGCCAAGCGGCCCCTAAGTTTAACCGAATGGAAGCTCCGGAGGAGGAGGGCATGCTCGCGTCACAGTAAGCCGAAGAGGAGCACCTTCCCCGGGCACGGGCGGTTCCAAGCGGCCCCTAAGTTTAACCAAATGGAAGCTCCGGAGGAGGAGGGCATGCTCGCGTTACAGTAAGCCGAAGAGGAGCACCTTCGCCGGGCACGGGCGGTTCCAAGCGGCCCCTAAGTTTAACCGAATGGAAGCTCCGGAGGAGGCGGGCATGCTCGCGTCACAGTAAGCCGAAGAGGAGCACCTTCCCCGGGCACGGGCGGTGCCAAGCGGCCCCTAAGTTTAACCGAATGGAAGCTCCGGGGGAGGAGGGTGGGCGTGTGTCACAGTTAAGCCGAATTGGAGCACCTCTTCCGCCCGGGCACGAGCGGAGCGCGAAGCTGTCAGTTATGAATGAATAAATGAATAAATAAATAAATAAAGAATGGCACATTTCATTTCACAGGGCACACCAGACGGCGTACCAGCAGGTAAAAGTCTGAGTAATTAAATAAATACAAAAAGAATGGCTGGGGAATAAAAAAATAATACGTTTTAATAATAATTTGTTTTTTTTGTTATAACATGAATTTCACTCTCTCTCTCCCCGTATATATATATATATATATATATATATATATATATATATATATATATATATATATATATATTATATATTTATTATATATATTGTATTTTTTTTTTAAGCATTTTTGAAGGTGCGCCGCTACTTCGCGGATTTTCAGTTTTCGCGGGTGGTCTCGGTCCCCATTAACCGCGATAACCGAGGGTTCACTGTACTCCATAAAATTTACAAAAAGCGAGGTGAAACACTCAACCAGGGCTGCTCTGCATGTTGTGCTGGGCCACCTGGAACAACAGCGGAGCTATGCAAGGATGCTCTTTGTGGACTACAGCTCGGCATTCAACACGATCATCCCAGACATCCTCGTCGCCAAACTGGACACTCTCGGCCTCCCTGCCCTCACACGCATCTGGATTAAGGACTTTCTGACCAACAGACCCCAGACTGTGTTGCTCGGCCCCTACACGTCCTCCACCCTCATGCTGAGCACCGGTTCCCCCCAAGGATGCGTGCTGAGCCCTCTCCTGTACGCCCTCTACACCTACGACTGCAGCCCGGCCCACGGCAACAACACCATCGTCAAGTTTGCTGACGACACGACAGTGGTCGGCCTGATCTCGGAAGGTGACGAGACAGCCTACAGAGAGGAGGTAGGGAGACTGACAACTTGGTGCAAGGACAACAGACTGCACCTTAACTCTGCTAAAACAAAGGAGATTGTCGTCGACTTCAGGAGGAACAAGACGCTGCCGCCCCCCCTCTGCATCGAAGGCGTGTGTGTGGAGAGGGTCCACACGTTCAAGTTCCTGGGAGTACAGATCTCTGATGACCTTTCTTGGAGTCACAACACCACAGCAGTGGTAAAGAAGGTCCGCCAACGTCTGCACTTCCTGAGAGTCCTCAGGAAATTCAACCTGGACAGGAAGCTGCTGCTGGCCTTCTACCACTCGTCCATCGAGAGCCTGCTGACGTACTGTGTCTCCACCTGGTACAGCGGCTGCACTGAGGCGGACAGAGTGAGGCTCCAGAGGACAGTCAAAACAGCGCAAAGGATTATTGGCTGCCCTCTCCCCTCGCTGTCGGACATCTACACCGCCCGGTGCCTCAGAAGGGCTCTCAGCATCGTCAAAGACAATACCCACCCAAACTCACACCTGTTCGACCTGTTGCCCTCTGGCAGGCGCTACAGATGCATCAAATCAAGGACCAATAGACTGAGAAACAGTTTCTTTCCGAGAGCCATCTCCATACTGAACTCTCACACACACACGAGACCACCCTAACCTTGCAAAACAGCATTGTGATGTGTTTCTATATGCCCTATTCAGTACTGAATTCCATTGCACTGTCTTATTTATTTATCTAATTTATATATTGTCTGTATTATTGTTGTATTGCACTGGAGAGGGGAGCCCTCTAATCTCGTTGCACACTTGAGTACAATGACAATAAAGGGATTTCTATTTCTATTCTATTCTTTTTTTAACTTTTCTCGAGGGCCATGGCGAGCCATTTCAAAAAAGCTGCACAACTAACGTATAAAATATTGATAAATTTGCTCTGCCTGATGTGTGTGTAAAGTTTCACGAGTTGTCGTTCATATTTAGAACCTCATAATCAGCGTTGTTTTATTGCCGAACAGTGCAATGCCACTCCCACAACTTTTCACGAAAAAGGATGAATTTCGTATTGTGACATCCTCATGGCCGAAACAGTCATCCGAGCATATATGAGGGCGACCTTGTTGAGTTGCACGGAGAAAAACATCCAAGAAAATAACTTGTATTAGCTTTTACCAGTTGGTGGTGCTACTACTACGATGAAAAATAAGTTGGTAGATGTCTTCAGGGCTGAAGTATCCTCAAATGTGTACAACTTCGAGAAGATAGGATCATCTGAGTCATGTTGCCGGAGCTTTTGTTGCCACAAAGTACAATCGGATTTTTCAGCACCGTAATAGCCACGCCTTTTGCCAAAACGTCACAAAATTCGGCACAGAGTAAGATCATTGTCTTGAGTCTTTTCTGACTAATTTTCAGTCGGATTCGTCAAAAGGGCACCGTGCAGTACGTGAAAATTAAAATAAAAACAAATTTTTTATTCCACTTGGCGGCGCTGTGTGTATAACAAAATAATAACATTAAGATGTCTTCAGGTCGGGACATTTTATTTACAGGTGAAGGTTTGGATTTTTAGGAGCATGTGCAGGGGAGTTATTAAGCATTCATTTATTTGTATTAGGTTCATTTTGTCTTCTTATTATTGATATTTGACAGATTCATTAAAAGCAGACAATTATGTTTTAGGTAAATTTTTTACCTGACATGTTTCGGCGAGTCTTTCGCCTTCTTCAGAGTGTCGCATGATGGTGTCTTGAGACCCGTCTTTATCAGCTGATGTTCCATGAGGGTGTGAATTACCTGTCAAAAAAATGAAAAATCATAGCAGTAAAAGAACAAGCACAACATGAACATTACAAATCAGCAATCACTGACCACTGCAAAAGGGAAAACCACATCATGGACCGGGAGAAGGGCAGGGTCATCCGCACCGAAGAGAACAAACAACAGCGCTGGATCAGAGAGGCCATTGAGATCTGCAAGCGAGGCATAAAAACCATGAACAGAGACAAGGGAGCCTTCATCCTCTCTACCACCTGGAGCAGCATCTTGGCGGAGTGAACGGACAGCGGGGGGCGTGACTTGCCTTCATTCTTGTGACAGGTAAGTCACGCCCTCATGGAACATCAGCTGATAAAGACGGGTCACAAGACACCATCATGTGACACTCTGAAGAAGGCGAAAGACTTTCGTATTGTGACATCCTCAAGGCCTAAACACTCATCCGAGCAAATATAAGGTAGATTTTGTTAACCTGCCCGGAGAAAAACATCAACGAAAATAATTTGTATTTGTTTTAACCAGTTGGTGGCGCTACCACTGCGATCAAAAATAAGTTGGCAGCCGTCTTCAGGGCCTGAATATCCTCAAATGTGAAAAATTTCGAGAAGATGGATCATCTGAATCATTTTGCAGGAACTTTTGTTGCCACGGAGAATAATCAGACTCTGCGGCACCGCAATAGCCACGCCCTTCGAAGGAAAGTCACAAAAATAGGGATAGAGTAAGATCAATGTCTTGAGTCTTTTCTAGCCAATTTTCAATCGGATTCGTTAAAAGGGCACCGTGCAGTACGTCAAAATGTAAAAAATGATATTGATTGGCGCAAGGTGTATAACAGAATATAAACATATAGATGTCTTCAGGTACCGACTCTTTATGTATATGTGAAGTTTTGGATTTTTAGCAGCATGTGCAGGAGAGTTATTAAGCATTTTGTCCATTGCGGCGAAGGAAATCTTAAGTGAAAACTTTGAAGCCCCGCCCCCGTCATATAGTATTTCGGAAACAAAAGATTTTAGCCCCAGTGTTTGTCCCAGGTCTTAAGATGCTACAGACAGAATTTTAAGGCAATCAGATGAAGCCTTTAGGATCAGGGTGCAAAAGAATGACCCCTGTAAACATGCAAAAAAGGGCAAAAGTCGGACTTTCAAAAATTCATAACTCACTTCCTGTTCATATTAGACGTTAAAATATCAAATTTCTCGCCATGCCCGATGAGACTGCCAAGTTTGGTGAGTTTTTGTGCATGTTTCGGGGGTCAAAAATGCAATCGTACAATCGGAAAAATAATAATAATAATAATTTCTACAAAAACAACAGGGACTTCGCAGCGGTCGCTGCTCAGGCCCTAATAATAATAATAATAATAATAATAAAAGTAATAATATTTTCTACAAAAATAATAGGGACCTCGCAGCCGTCGTAGCTCGGGCCCTAATAACAATTTCTAGAAAAACAATAGGGACCTCGCAGCGGTCACTGCTCGGGCCCTAATAATAATAATAATAATAAAAATTTCCACAAAAACAATGGGGACCTCGTAGCGGTCGCTGCTCGGGCCCTAATAATAATTTCTACATAAACAATAGGGACCTCGCCGCGGTCGCGGCTCGGGCCCCAATAATAATTTCTACACAAAGTCCATTGTGGTGACCCGCCCCCTTTTAATAAATTCAAAATGGCCGACTTCCTGTAAAACCTAGCTCATTGCTCCAAGAGACTTTTTTGTAGGTCTTGGTCTTATACATACAGTGAACCCTCGCTACTTCGCGGTTCACCTTTCGCGGGTTCAGTGCTTCGCGGGTATAAAAAATATTCGGGGGCATTGTAGTTTCGCCGAGCGGCACGACGGGGCGCTGGAGCGGTTAGACGGCCGGCGTGCGCCGAAGAAGAGCGTGGGCGAAGAGAAGAGTGGACGAAGAAGAGCACGTTCCCCCGGACACGATCGGTGGCGACGTTTCGCGCGGTTCGGACCGTACCAGAGCTCCGGCCGGCGTGCGTGGCAGTTAAGCCGTAGAGGAGCACCTTCCCCGGGCACGGGCGGTGCCAAGCGGCCCCTAAGTTTAACCGAATGGAAGCTCCGGAGGAGGAGGGCATGCTCGCGTCACAGTAAGCCGAAGAGGAGCACCTTCCCCGGGCACGGGCGGTTCCAAGCGGCCCCTAAGTTTAACCGAATGGAAGCTCCGGAGGAGGAGGGCATGCTCGCGACACAGTAAGCCGAAGAGGAGCACCTTCCCCGGGCACGGGCGGTGCCAAGCGGCCCCTAAGTTTAACCGAATGGAAGCTCCGGGGGAGGAGGGTGGGCGTGTGTCACAGTTAAGCCGAATTGGAGCACCTCTTCCGCCCGGGCACGAGCGGAGCGCGAAGCTGTCAGTTATGAATGAATAAATGAATAAATAAATAAATAAATAAAGAATGGCACCTTTCATTTCACAGGGCACACCAGACGGCGTACCAGCAGGTAAAAGTCTGAGTAATTAAATAAATACAAAAAGAATGGCTGGGGAATAAAAAAATAATACGTTTTAATAATAATTTGTTTTTTTTGTTATAACATGAATTTCACTCTCTCTCTCCCCGTATATATATATATATATATATATATTTATATATATATATATATATATATATATATATATATATATATATATATATATATATATATATATATATATATATATATATATTATATATTTATTATATATATTGTATTTTTTTTTTAAGCATTTTTGAAGGTGCGCCGCTACTTCGCGGATTTTCAGTTTTCGCGGGTGGTCTCGGTCCCCATTAACCGCGATAACCGAGGGTTCACTGTACTCCATAAAATTTACAAAAAGCGAGGTGAAACACTCAACCAGGGCTGCTCTGCATGTTGTGCTGGGCCACCTGGAACAACAGCGGAGCTATGCAAGGATGCTCTTTGTGGACTTCAGCTCGGCATTCAACACGATCATCCCAGACATCCTCGTCGCCAAACTGGACACTCTCGGCCTCCCTGCCCTCACACGCATCTGGATTAAGGACTTTCTGACCAACAGACCCCAGACTGTGTTGCTCGGCCCCTACACGTCCTCCACCCTCATGCTGAGCACCGGTTCCCCCCAAGGATGCGTGCTGAGCCCTCTCCTGTACGCCCTCTACACCTACGACTGCAGCCCGGCCCACGGCAACAACACCATCGTCAAGTTTGCTGACGACACGACAGTGGTCGGTCTGATCTCGGAAGGTGACGAGACAGCCTATAGAGAGGAGGTAGGGAGACTGACAACTTGGTGCAAGGACAACAGACTGCACCTTAACTCTGCTAAAACAAAGGAGATTGTCGTCGACTTCAGGAGGAACAAGACGCTGCCGCCCCCCCTCTGCATCGAAGGCGTGTGTGTGGAGAGGGTCCACACGTTCAAGTTCCTGGGAGTACAGATCTCCGATGACCTTTCTTGGAGTCACAACACCACAGCAGTGGTAAAGAAGGTCCGCCAACGTCTGCACTTCCTGAGAGTCCTCAGGAAATTCAACCTGGACAGGAAGCTGCTGCTGGCCTTCTACCACTCGTCCATCGAGAGCCTGCTGACGTACTGTGTCTCCACCTGGTACAGCGGCTGCACTGAGGCGGACAGAGTGAGGCTCCAGAGGACAGTCAAAACAGCGCAAAGGATTATTGGCTGCCCTCTCCCCTCGCTGTCGGACATCTACACCGCCCGGTGCCTCAGAAGGGCTCTCAACATCGTCAAAGACAATACCCACCCAAACTCACACCTGTTCGACCTGTTGCCCTCTGGCAGGCGCTACAGATGCATCAAATCAAGGACCAATAGACTGAGAAACAGTTTCTTTCCGAGAGCCATCTCCATACTGAACTCTCACACACACACGAGACCACCCTAACCTTGCAAAACAGCATTGTGATGTGTTTCTATATGCCCTATTCAGTACTGAATTCCATTGCACTGTCGTATTTATTTATCTAATTTATATATTGTCTGTATTATTGTTGTATTGCACTGGAGAGGGGAGCCCTCTAATCTCGTTGCACACTTGAGTACAATGACAATAAAGGGATTTCTATTTCTATTCTATTCTTTTTTTAACTTTTCTCGAGGGCCATGGCGAGCCATTTCAAAAAAGCTGCACAACTAACGTATAAAATATTGATAAATTTGCTCTGCCTGATGTGTGTGTAAAGTTTCACGAGTTGTCGTTCATATTTAGAACCTCATAATCAGCGTTGTTTTATTGCCGAACAGTGCAATGCCACTCCCACAACTTTTCACGAAAAAGGATGAATTTCGTATTGTGACATCCTCATGGCCGAAACAGTCATCCGAGCATATATGAGGGCGACCTTGTTGAGTTGCACGGAGAAAAACATCCAAGAAAATAACTTGTATTAGCTTTTACCAGTTGGTGGCGCTACTACTACGATGAAAAATAAGTTGGTAGATGTCTTCAGGGCTGAAGTATCCTCAAATGTGTACAACTTCGAGAAGATAGGATCATCTGAGTCATGTTGCCGGAGCTTTTGTTGCCACAAAGTACAATCGG
This sequence comes from Idiotropiscis lumnitzeri, assembly GCF_059441095.1. Taxonomy (NCBI): domain Eukaryota; kingdom Metazoa; phylum Chordata; class Actinopteri; order Syngnathiformes; family Syngnathidae; genus Idiotropiscis; species Idiotropiscis lumnitzeri. The sequence goes on along the minus strand of NW_028283765.1, from coordinate 186,084 downwards.
ATTTTTCAGCACCGTAATAGCCACGCCTTTTGCCAAAACGTCACAAAATTCGGCACAGAGTAAGATCATTGTCTTGAGTCTTTTCTGACTAATTTTCAGTCGGATTCGTCAAAAGGGCACCGTGCAGTACGTGAAAATTAAAATAAAAACAAATTTTTGATTCCACTTGGCGGCGCTGTGTGTATAACAAAATAATAACATTAAGATGTCTTCAGGTCGGGACGTTTTATTTACAGGTGAAGGTTTGGATTTTTAGGAGCATGTGCAGGGGCGTTATTAAGCATTCATTTATTTGTATTAGGTTCATTTTGTCTTCTTATTATTGATATTTGACTGATTCATTAAAAGCAGACAATTATGTTTTAGGTTAATTTTTTACCTGACATGTTTCGGCGAGTCTTTCGCCTTCTTCAGAGTGTCGCATGATGGTGTCTTGAGACCCGTCTTTATCAGCTGATGTTCCATGAGGGTGTGACTTACCTGTCAAAAAAATGAAAAATCAGAGCAGTAAAAGAACAAGCACAACATGAACATTACAAATCAGCAATCACTGACCACTGCAAAAGGGAAAACCACATCATGGACCGGGAGAAGGGCAGGGTCATCCGCACCGAAGAGAACAAACAACAGCGCTGGATCAGAGAGGCCATTGAGATCTGCAAGCGAGGCATAAAAACCATGAACAGAGACAAGGGAGCCTTCATCCTCTCTACCACCTGGAGCAGCATCTTGGCGGAGTGAACGGACAGCGGGGGGCGTGACTTGCCTTCATTCTTGTGACAGGTAAGTCACGCCCTCATGGAACATCAGCTGATAAAGACGGGCCACAAGACACCATCATGTGACACTCTGAAGAAGGCGAAAGACTTTCGTATTGTGACATCCTCAAGGCCTAAACACTCATCCGATCAAAAATAAGTTGGCAGCCGTCTTCAGGGCCTGAATATCCTCAAATGTGAAAAATTTCGAGAAGATGGATCATCTGAATCATTTTGCAGGAACTTTTGTTGCCACGGAGAATAATCAGACTCTGCGGCACCGTAATAGCCACGCCCTTCGAAGGAAAGTCACAAAAATAGGGATAGAGTAAGATCAATGTCTTGAGTCTTTTCTAGCCAATTTTCAATCGGATTCGTTAAAAGGGCACCGTGCAGGACGTCAAAATGTAAAAAATGATATTGATTGGCGCAAGGTGTATAACAGAATATAAACATATAGATGTCTTCAGGTACCGAGTCTTGATGTACATGTGAAGTTTTGGATTTTTAGCAGCATGTGCAAGAGAGTTATTAAGCATTTTGTCCATTGCGGCGAAGGAAATCTTAAGTGAAAACTTCGAAGCCCCGCCCCCGTCATATAGTATTTCGGAAACAAAAAATTTTAGCCCCAGTGTTTGTCCCAGGTCTTAAGATGCTACAGACAGAATTTTAAGGCAATCAGATGAAGCCTTTAGGATCAGGGTGCAAAAGAATGACCCCTGTAAACATGCAAAAAAGGGCAAAAGTCGGACTTTCAAAAATTCATAACTCACTTCCTGTTCATATTAGACGTTAAAATATCAAATTTTTCGCCATGCCCGATGAGACTGCCAAGTTTGGTGAATTTTTGTGCATGTTTCGGGGGTCAAAAATGCAATCGAACAATCGGAAAAATAATAATAATAATAATTTCTACAAAAACAACAGGGACTTCGCAGCGGTCGCTGCTCAGGCCCTAATAATAATAATAATAATAATAAAAGTATTAATATTTTCTACAAAAACAATAGGGACCTCGCAGCCGTCGCAGCTCGGGCCCTAATAACAATTTCTAGAAAAACAATAGGGACCTCGCAGCGGTCACTGCTCGGGCCCGAATAATAATAATAATAATAATTTCCACAAAAACAATGGGGACCTCGTAGCGGTCGCTGCTCGGGCCCTAATAATAATTTCTACATAAACAATAGGGACCTCGCCGCGGTCGCTGCTCGGGCCCCAATAATAATTTCTACACAAAGTCCATTGTGGTGACCCGCCCCTTTTAAGTAAATTCAAAATGGCCGACTTCCTGTAAAACCTAGCTCATTGCTCCAAGAGACTTTTTTGTAGGTCTTGGTCTTATACATACAGTGAACCCTCGCTACTTCGCGGTTCACCTTTCGCGGGTTCAGTGCTTCGCGGGTATAAAAAATATTCGGGGGCATTGTAGTTTCGCCGAGCGCTGGAGCGGTTAGACGGCCGGCGTGCGCCGAAGAAGAGCGTGGGCGAAGAGGAGAGTGGACGAAGAAGAGCACGTTCCCCCGGACACGATCGGTGGCGACGTTTCGCGCGGTTCGGACCGTACCAGAGCTCCGGCCGGCGTGCGTGGCAGTTAAGCCGTAGAGGAGCACCTTCCCCGGGCACGGGCGGTGCCAAGCGGCCCCTAAGTTTAACCGAATGGAAGCTCCGGAGGAGGAGGGCATGCTCGCGTCACAGTAAGCCGAAGAGGAGCACCTTCCCCGGGCACGGGCGGTTCCAAGCGGCCCCTAAGTTTAACCAAATGGAAGCTCCGGAGGAGGAGGGCATGCTCGCGTTACAGTAAGCCGAAGAGGAGCACCTTCGCCGGGCACGGGCGGTTCCAAGCGGCCCCTAAGTTTAACCGAATGGAAGCTCCGGAGGAGGCGGGCATGCTCGCGTCACAGTAAGCCGAAGAGGAGCACCTTCCCCGGGCACGGGCGGTGCCAAGCGGCCCCTAAGTTTAACCGAATGGAAGCTCCGGGGGAGGAGGGTGGGCGTGTGTCACAGTTAAGCCGAATTGGAGCACCTCTTCCGCCCGGGCACGAGCGGAGCGCGAAGCTGTCAGTTATGAATGAAAAAATGAATAAATAAATAAATAAATAAAGAATGGCACATTTCATTTCACAGGGCACACCAGACGGCGTACCAGCAGGTAAAAGTCTGAGTAATTAAATAAATACAAAAAGAATGGCTGGGGAATAAAAAAATAATACGTTTTAATAATAATTTGTTTTTTTTGTTATAACATGAATTTCACTCTCTCTCTCCCCGTATATATATATATATATATATATAGATATATATATATTTATATATTTATTATATATATTGTATTTTTTTTTTAAGCATTTTTGAAGGTGCGCCGCTACTTCGCGGATTTTCAGTTTTCGCGGGTGGTCTCGGTCCCCATTAACCGCGATAACCGAGGGTTCACTGTACTCCATAAAATTTACAAAAAGCGAGGTGAAACACTCAACCAGGGCTGCTCTGCATGTTGTGCTGGGCCACCTGGAACAACAGCGGAGCTATGCAGGGATGCTCTTTGTGGACTACAGCTCGGCATTCAACACGATCATCCCAGACATCCTCGTCGCCAAACTGGACACTCTCGGCCTCCCTGCCCTCACACGCATCTGGATTAAGGACTTTCTGACCAACAGACCCCAGACTGTGTTGCTCGGCCCCTACACGTCCTCCACCCTCATGCTGAGCACCGGTTCCCCCCAAGGATGCGTGCTGAGCCCTCTCCTGTACGCCCTCTACACCTACGACTGCAGCCCGGCCCACGGCAACAACACCATCGTCAAGTTTGCTGACGACACGACAGTGGTCGGTCTGATCTCGGAAGGTGACGAGACAGCCTACAGAGAGGAGGTAGGGAGACTGACAACTTGGTGCAAGGACAACAGACTGCACCTTAACTCTGCTAAAACAAAGGAGATTGTCGTCGACTTCAGGAGGAACAAGACGCTGCCGCCCCCCCTCTGCATCGAAGGCGTGTGTGTGGAGAGGGTCCACACGTTCAAGTTCCTGGGAGTACAGATCTCTGATGACCTTTCTTGGAGTCACAACACCACAGCAGTGGTAAAGAAGGTCCGCCAACGTCTGCACTTCCTGAGAGTCCTCAGGAAATTCAACCTGGACAGGAAGCTGCTGCTGGCCTTCTACCACTCGTCCATCGAGAGCCTGCTGACGTACTGTGTCTCCACCTGGTACAGCGGCTGCACTGAGGCGGACAGAGTGAGGCTCCAGAGGACAGTCAAAACAGCGCAAAGGATTATTGGCTGCCCTCTCCCCTCGCTGTCGGACATCTACACCGCCCGGTGCCTCAGAAGGGCTCTCAACATCGTCAAAGACAATACCCACCCAAACTCACACCTGTTCGACCTGTTGCCCTCTGGCAGGCGCTACAGATGCATCAAATCAAGGACCAATAGACTGAGAAACAGTTTCTTTCCGAGAGCCATCTCCATACTGAACTCTCACACACACACGAGACCACCCTAACCTTGCAAAACAGCATTGTGATGTGTTTCTATATGCCCTATTCAGTACTGAATTCCATTGCACTGTCTTATTTATTTATCTAATTTATATATTGTCTGTATTATTGTTGTATTGCACTGGAGAGGGGAGCCCTCTAATCTCGTTGCACACTTGAGTACAATGACAATAAAGGGATTTCTATTTCTATTCTATTCTTTTTTTAACTTTTCTCGAGGGCCATGGCGAGCCATTTCAAAAAAGCTGCACAACTAACGTATAAAATATTGATAAATTTGCTCTGCCTGATGTGTGTGTAAAGTTTCACGAGTTGTCGTTCATATTTAGAACCTCATAATCAGCGTTGTTTTATTGCCGAACAGTGCAATGCCACTCCCACAACTTTTCACGAAAAAGGATGAATTTCGTATTGTGACATCCTCATGGCCGAAACAGTCATCCGAGCATATATGAGGGCGACCTTGTTGAGTTGCACGGAGAAAAACATCCAAGAAAATAACTTGTATTAGCTTTTACCAGTTGGTGGCGCTACTACTACGATGAAAAATAAGTTGGTAGATGTCTTCAGGGCTGAAGTATCCTCAAATGTGTACAACTTCGAGAAGATAGGATCATCTGAGTCATGTTGCCGGAGCTTTTGTTGCCACAAAGTACAATCGGATTTTTCAGCACCGTAATAGCCACGCCTTTTGCCAAAACGTCACAAAATTCGGCACAGAGTAAGATCATTGTCTTGAGTCTTTTCTGACTAATTTTCAGTCGGATTCGTCAAAAGGGCACCGTGCAGTACGTGAAAATTAAAATAAAAACAAATTTTTGATTCCACTTGGCGGCGCTGTGTGTATAACAAAATAATAACATTAAGATGTCTTCAGGTCGGGACGTTTTATTTACAGGTGAAGGTTTGGATTTTTAGGAGCATGTGCAGGGGCGTTATTAAGCATTCATTTATTTGTATTAGGTTCATTTTGTCTTCTTATTATTGATATTTGACTGATTCATTAAAAGCAGACAATTATGTTTTAGGTTAATTTTTTACCTGACATGTTTCGGCGAGTCTTTCGCCTTCTTCAGAGTGTCGCATGATGGTGTCTTGAGACCCGTCTTTATCAGCTGATGTTCCATGAGGGTGTGACTTACCTGTCAAAAAAATGAAAAATCAGAGCAGTAAAAGAACAAGCACAACATGAACATTACAAATCAGCAATCACTGACCACTGCAAAAGGGAAAACCACATCAAGGACCGGGAGAAGGGCAAAGTCATCCGCACCGAAGAGAACAAACAACAGCGCTGGATCAGAGAGGCCATTAAGATCTGCAAGCGAGGCATAAAAACCATGAACAGAGACAAGGGAGCCTTCATCCTCTCTACCACCTGGAGCAGCATCTTGGCGGAGTGAACGGACAGCGGGGGGCGTGACTTGCCTTCATTCTTGTGACAGGTAAGTCACGCCCTCATGGAACATCATCTGATAAAGACGGGCCACAAGGCACCATCATGTGACACTCTGAAGAAGGCGAAAGACTTTCGTATTGTGACATCCTCAAGGCCTAAACACTCATCCGATCAAAAATAAGTTGGCAGCCGTCTTCAGGGCCTGAATATCCTCAAATGTGAAAAATTTCGAGAAGATGGATCATCTGAATCATTTTGCAGGAACTTTTGTTGCCACGGAGAATAATCAGACTCTGCGGCACCGTAATAGCCACGCCCTTCGAAGGAAAGTCACAAAAATAGGGAAAGAGTAAGATCAATGTCTTGAGTCTTTTCTAGCCAATTTTCAATCGGATTCGTTAAAAGGGCACCGTGCAGGACGTCAAAATGTAAAAAATGATATTGATTGGCGCAAGGTGTATAACAGAATATAAACATATAGATGTCTTCAGGTACCGACTCTTGATGTACATGTGAAGTTTTGGATTTTTAGCAGCATGTGCAAGAGAGTTATTAAGCATTTTGTCCATTGCGGCGAAGGAAATCTTAAGTGAAAACTTCGAAGCCCCGCCCCCGTCATATAGTATTTCGGAAACAAAAAATTTTAGCCCCAGTGTTTGTCCCAGGTCTTAAGATGCTACAGACAGAATTTTAAGGCAATCAGATGAAGCCTTTAGGATCAGGGTGCAAAAGAATGACCCCTGTAAACATGCAAAAAAGGGCAAAAGTCGGACTTTCAAAAATTCATAACTCACTTCCTTTTCATATTAGACGTTAAAATATCAAATTTTTCGCCATGCCCGATGAGACTGCCAAGTTTGGTGAATTTTTGTGCATGTTTCGGGGGTCAAAAATGCAATCGAACAATCGGAAAAATAATAATAATAATAATTTCTACAAAAACAACAGGGACTTCGCAGCGGTCGCTGCTCAGGCCCTAATAATAATAATAATAATAATAATAAAAGTATTAATATTTTCTACAAAAACAAGAGGGACCTCGCAGCCGTCGCAGCTCGGGCCCTAATAACAATTTTTAGAAAAACAATAGGGACCTCGCAGCGGTCACTGCTCGGGCCCTAATAATAATAATAATAATAATTTCCACAAAAACAATGGGGACCTCGTAGCGGTCGCTGCTCGGGCCCTAATAATAATTTCTACATAAACAATAGGGACCTCGCCGCGGTCGCTGCTCGGGCCCCAATAATAATTTCTACACAAAGTCCATTGTGGTGACCCGCCCCTTTTAAGTAAATTCAAAATGGCCGACTTCCTGTAAAACCTAGCTCATTGCTCCAAGAGACTTTTTTTGTAGGTCTTGGTCTTATACATAAAGTGAACCCTCGCTACTTCGCGGTTCACCTTTCGCGGGTTCAGTGCTTCGCGGGTATAAAAAATATTTGGGGGCATTGTAGTTTCGCCGAGCGGCACGACGGGCGCTGGAGCGGTTAGACGGCCGGCGTGCGCCGAAGAAGAGCGTGGGCGAAGAGGAGAGTGGACGAAGAAGAGCACGTTCCCCCGGACACGATCGGTGGCGACGTTTCGCGCGGTTCGGACCGTACCAGAGCTCCGGCCGGCGTGCGTGGCAGTTAAGCCGTAGAGGAGCACCTTCCCCGGGCACGGGCGGTGCCAAGCGGCCCCTAAGTTTAACCGAATGGAAGCTCCGGAGGAGGAGGGCATGCTCGCGTCACAGTAAGCCGAAGAGGAGCACCTTCCCCGGGCACGGGCGGTTCCAAGCGGCCCCTAAGTTTAACCAAATGGAAGCTCCGGAGGAGGAGGGCATGCTCGCGTCACAGTAAGCCGAAGAGGAGCACCTTCGCCGGGCACGGGCGGTTCCAAGCGGCCCCTAAGTTTAACCGAATGGAAGCTCCGGAGGAGGCGGGCATGCTCGCGTCACAGTAAGCCGAAGAGGAGCACCTTCCCCGGGCACGGGCGGTGCCAAGCGGCCCCTAAGTTTAACCGAATGGAAGCTCCGGGGGAGGAGGGCGGGCGTGTGTCACAGTTAAGCCGAATTGGAACACCTCTTCCGCCCGGGCACGAACGGAGCGCGAAGCTGTCAGTTATGAATGAATAAATGAATAAATAAATAAATAAATAAAGAATGCCACCTTTCATTTCACAGGGCACACCGGACGGCGTACCAGCAGGTAATAGTCGGAGTAATTAAATAAATACAAAAAGAATGGCTGGGGAATAAAAAAATAATACGTTTTAATAATAATTTGTTTTTTTTGTTATAACATGAATTTCACTCTCTCTCTCTCTCTGTATATATATATATATATATATCTATATATATATCTATATATATATATATTTATTATATATATTGTATTTTTTTTTAAGCATTTTTGAAGGTGCGCCGCTACTTCGCGGATTTTCAGTTTCCGCGGGTGGTCTCGGTCCCCATTAACCGCGACAACCGAGGGTTCACTGTACTCCATAAAATTTACAAAAAGCGAGGTGAAACACTCAACCAGGGCTGCTTTTTTGAACATTTCTCGAGGGCCATGGCGAGCCATTTAAAAAAAGCTGCACAACTAACGTATAAAATATTGATAAATTTGCTCTGCCTGATGTGTGTGTCAAGTTTCACGAGTTGTCGTTCATATTTAGAACCTCATAATCAGCGTTGTTTTATTGCCGGACAGTGCAATGCCACTCCCACAACTTTTCACGAAAAAGGATGAATTTCGTATTGTGACATCCTCATGGACGAAACAGTCCTCCGAGCATATATGAGGGCGACCTTGTTGAGTTGCACGGAGAAAAACATCCAAGAAAATAACTTGTATTAGCTTTTACCAGTTGGTGGCGCTACTACTACGATGAAAAATAAGTTGGTAGATGTCTTCAGGGTTGAAGTATCCTCAAATGTGTACAACTTCGAGAAGATAGGATCATCTCAGTCATGTTGCCGGAGCTTTTGTTGCCACAAAGTACAATCGGACTTTTCAGCACCGTAATAGCCACGCCTTTTGCCAAAACGTCACAAAACTCGGCAGAGAGTAAGATCATTGTCTTGAGTCTTTTCTGACTAATTTTCAGTCGGATTCGTCAAAAGGGCACCGTGCAGTACGTGAAAATTAAAATAAAAACAAATTTTTTATTCCACTTGGCGGCGCTGTGTGTATAACAAAATAATAACATTAAGATGTCTTCAGGTCGGGACATTTTATTTACAGGTGAAGGTTTGGATTTTTAGGAGCATGTGCAGGGGAGTTATTAAGCATTCATTTATTTGTATTAGGTTCATTTTGTCTTCTTATTATTGATATTTGACAGATTCATTAAAAGCAGACAATTATGTTTTAGGGAAATTTTTTACCTGACATGTTTCGGCGAGTCTTTCACCTTCTTCAGAGTGTCGCATGATGGTGTCTTGAGACCCGTCTTTATCAGCTGATGTTCCATGAGGATGTGAATTACCTGTCAAAAAAATGAAAAATCATAGCAGTAAAAGAACAAGCACAACATGAACATTACAAATCAGCAATCACTGACCACTGCAAAAGGGAAAACCACATCATGGACCGGGAGAAGGGCAGGGTCATCCGCACCGAAGAGAACAAACAACAGCGCTGGATCAGAGAGGCCATTGAGATCTGCAAGCGAGGCATAAAAACCATGAACAGAGACAAGGGAGCCTTCATCCTCTCTACCACCTGGAGCAGCATCTTGGCGGAGTGAACGGACAGCGGGGGGCGTGACTTGCCTTCATTCTTGTGACAGGTAAGTCACGCCCTCATGGAACATCAGCTGATAAAGACGGGTCACAAGACACCATCATGTGACACTCTGAAGAAGGCGAAAGACTTTCGTATTGTGACATCCTCAAGGCCTAAACACTCATCCGAGCAAATATAAGGTAGATTTTGTTAACCTGCCCGGAGAAAAACATCAACGAAAATAATTTGTATTTGTTTTAACCAGTTGGTGGCGCTACCACTGCGATCAAAAATAAGTTGGCAGCCGTCTTCAGGGCCTGAATATCCTCAAATGTGAAAAATTTCGAGAAGATGGATCATCTGAATCATTTTGCAGGAACTTTTGTTGCCACGGAGAATAATCAGACTGTGCGGCACCGCAATAGCCACGCCCTTCGAAGGAAAGTCACAAAAATAGGGATAGAGTAAGATCAATGTCTTGAGTCTTTTCTAGCCAATTTTCAATCGGATTCGTTAAAAGGGCACCGTGCAGTACGTCAAAATGTAAAAAATGATATTGATTGGCGCAAGGTGTATAACAGAATATAAACATATAGATGTCTTCAGGTACCGACTCTTTATGTATATGTGAAGTTTTGGATTTTTAGCAGCATGTGCAGGAGAGTTATTAAGCATTTTGTCCATTGCGGCGAAGGAAATCTTAAGTGAAAACTTTGAAGCCCCGCCCCCGTCATATAGTATTTCGGAAACAAAAGATTTTAGCCCCAGTGTTTGTCCCAGGTCTTAAGATGCTACAGACAGAATTTTAAGGCAATCAGATGAAGCCTTTAGGATCAGGGTGCAAAAGAATGACCCCTGTAAACATGCAAAAAAGGGCAAAAGTCGGACTTTCAAAAATTCATAACTCACTTCCTGTTCATATTAGACGTTAAAATATCAAATTTCTCGCCATGCCCGATGAGACTGCCAAGTTTGGTGAGTTTTTGTGCATGTTTCGGGGGTCAAAAATGCAATCGTACAATCGGAAAAATAATAATAATAATAATTTCTACAAAAACAACAGGGACTTCGCAGCGGTCGCTGCTCAGGCCCTAATAATAATAATAATAATAATAATAAAAGTAATAATATTTTCTACAAAAACAATAGGGACCTCGCAGCCGTCGTAGCTCGGGCCCTAATAACAATTTCTAGAAAAACAATAGGGACCTCGCAGCGGTCACTGCTCGGGCCCTAATAATAATAATAATAATAAAAATTTCCACAAAAACAATGGGGACCTCGTAGCGGTCGCTGCTCGGGCCCTAATAATAATTTCTACATAAACAATAGGGACCTCGCCGCGGTCGCTGCTCGGGCCCCAATAATAATTTCTACACAAAGTCCATTGTGGTGACCCGCCCCCTTTTAATAAATTCAAAATGGCCGACTTCCTGTAAAACCGAGCTCATTGCTCCAAGAGACTTTTTTGTAGGTCTTGGTCTTATACATACAGTGAACCCTCGCTACTTCGCGGTTCACCTTTCGCGGGTTCAGTGCTTCGCGGGTATAAAAAATATTCGGGGGCATTGTAGTTTCGCCGAGCGGCACGACGGGGCGCTGGAGCGGTTAGACGGCCGGCGTGCGCCGAAGAAGAGCGTGGGCGAAGAGAAGAGTGGACGAAGAAGAGCACGTTCCCCCGGACACGATCGGTGGCGACGTTTCGCGCGGTTCGGACCGTACCAGAGCTCCGGCCGGCGTGCGTGGCAGTTAAGCCGTAGAGGAGCACCTTCCCCGGGCGCGGGCGGTGCCAAGCGGCCCCTAAGTTTAACCGAATGGAAGCTCCGGAGGAGGAGGGCATGCTCGCGTCACAGTAAGCCGAAGAGGAGCACCTTCCCCGGGCACGGGCGGTTCCAAGCGGCCCCTAAGTTTAACCGAATGGAAGCTCCGGAGGAGGAGGGCATGCTCGCGACACAGTAAGCCGAAGAGGAGCACCTTTCCCGGGCACGGGCGGTGCCAAGCGGCCCCTAAGTTTAACCGAATGGAAGCTCCGGGGGAGGAGGGTGGGCGTGTGTCACAGTTAAGCCGAATTGGAGCACCTCTTCCGCCCGGGCACGAGCGGAGCGCGAAGCTGTCAGTTATGAATGAATAAATGAATAAATAAATAAATAAATAAAGAATGGCACCTTTCATTTCACAGGGCACACCAGACGGCGTACCAGCAGGTAAAAGTCTGAGTAATTAAATAAATACAAAAAGAATGGCTGGGGAATAAAAAAAAAATACGTTTTAATAATAATTTGTTTTTTTTGTTATAACATGAATTTCACTCTCTCTCTCCCCGTATATATATATATATATATATATATATATATATATATATATATTTATATATTTATTATATATATTGTATTTTTTTTTAAGCATTTTTGAAGGTGCGCCGCTACTTCGCGGATTTTCAGTTTTCGCGGGTGGTCTCGGTCCCCATTAACCGCGATAACCGAGGGTTCACTGTACTCCATAAAATTTACAAAAAGCGAGGTGAAACACTCAACCAGGGCTGCTCTGCATGTTGTGCTGGGCCACCTGGAACAACAGCGGAGCTATGCAAGGATGCTCTTGGTGGACTACAGCTCGGCATTCAACACGATCATCCCAGACATCCTCGTCGCCAAACTGGACACTCTCGGCCTCCCTGCCCTCACACGCATCTGGATTAAGGACTTTCTGACCAACAGACCCCAGACTGTGTTGCTCGGCCCCTACACGTCCTCCACCCTCATGCTGAGCACCGGTTCCCCCCAAGGATGCGTGCTGAGCCCTCTCCTGTACGCCCTCTACACCTACGACTGCAGCCCGGCCCACGGCAACAACACCATCGTCAAGTTTGCTGACGACACGACAGTGGTCGGTCTGATCTCGGAAGGTGACGAGACAGCCTACAGAGAGGAGGTAGGGAGACTGACAACTTGGTGCAAGGACAACAGACTGCACCTTAACTCTGCTAAAACAAAGGAGATTGTCGTCGACTTCAGGAGGAACAAGACGCTGCCGCCCCCCCTCTGCATCGAAGGCGTGTGTGTGGAGAGGGTCCACACGTTCAAGTTCCTGGGAGTACAGATCTCCGATGACCTTTCTTGGAGTCACAACACCACAGCAGTGGTAAAGAAGGTCCGCCAACGTCTGCACTTCCTGAGAGTCCTCAGGAAATTCAACCTGGACAGGAAGCTGCTGCTGGCCTTCTACCACTCGTCCATCGAGAGCCTGCTGACGTACTGTGTCTCCACCTGGTACAGCGGCTGCACTGAGGCGGACAGAGTGAGGCTCCAGAGGACAGTCAAAACAGCGCAAAGGATTATTGGCTGCCCTCTCCCCTCGCTGTCGGACATCTACACCGCCCGGTGCCTCAGAAGGGCTCTCAACATCGTCAAAGACAATACCCACCCAAACTCACACCTGTTCGACCTGTTGCCCTCTGGCAGGCGCTACAGATGCATCAAATCAAGGACCAATAGACTGAGAAACAGTTTCTTTCCGAGAGCCATCTCCATACTGAACTCTCACACACACACGAGACCACCCTAACCTTGCAAAACAGCATTGTGATGTGTTTCTATATGCCCTATTCAGTACTGAATTCCATTGCACTGTCTTATTTATTTATCTAATTTATATATTGTCTGTATTATTGTTGTATTGCACTGGAGAGGGGAGCCCTCTAATCTCGTTGCACACTTGAGTACAATGACAATAAAGGGATTTCTATTTCTATTCTATTCTTTTTTTAACTTTTCTCGAGGGCCATGGCGAGCCATTTCAAAAAAGCTGCACAACTAACGTATAAAATATTGATAAATTTGCTCTGCCTGATGTGTGTGTAAAGTTTCACGATTTGTCGTTCATATTTAGAACCTCATAATCAGCGTTTTATTGCCGAACAGTGCAATGCCACTCCCACAACTTTTCACGAAAAAGGATGAATTTCGTATTGTGACATCCTCATGGCCGAAACAGTCATCCGAGCATATATGAGGGCGACCTTGTTGAGTTGCACGGAGAAAAACATCCAAGAAAATAACTTGTATTAGCTTTTACCAGTTGGTGGCGCTACTACTACGATGAAAAATAAGTTGGTAGATGTCTTCAGGGCTGAAGTATCCTCAAATGTGTACAACTTCGAGAAGATAGGATCATCTGAGTCATGTTGCCGGAGCTTTTGTTGCCACAAAGTACAATCGGATTTTTCAGCACCGTAATAGCCACGCCTTTTGCCAAAACGTCACAAAATTCGGCACAGAGTAAGATCATTGTCTTGAGTCTTTTCTGACTAATTTTCAGTCGGATTCGTCAAAAGGGCACCGTGCAGTACGTGAAAATTAAAATAAAAACAAATTTTTGATTCCACTTGGCGGCGCTGTGTGTATAACAAAATAATAACATTAAGATGTCTTCAGGTCGGGACGTTTTATTTACAGGTGAAGGTTTGGATTTTTAGGAGCATGTGCAGGGGCGTTATTAAGCATTCATTTATTTGTATTAGGTTCATTTTGTCTTCTTATTATTGATATTTGACTGATTCATTAAAAGCAGACAATTATGTTTTAGGTTAATTTTTTACCTGACATGTTTCGGCGAGTCTTTCGCCTTCTTCAGAGTGTCGCATGATGGTGTCTTGAGACCCGTCTTTATCAGCTGATGTTCCATGAGGGTGTGACTTACCTGTCAAAAAAATGAAAAATCAGAGCAGTAAAAGAACAAGCACAACATGAACATTACAAATCAGCAATCACTGACCACTGCAAAAGGGAAAACCACATCATGGACCGGGAGAAGGGCAGGGTCATCCGCACCGAAGAGAACAAACAACAGCGCTGGATCAGAGAGGCCATTGAGATCTGCAAGCGAGGCATAAAAACCATGAACAGAGACAAGGGAGCCTTCATCCTCTCTACCACCTGGAGCAGCATCTTGGCGGAGTGAACGGACAGCGGGGGGCGTGACTTGCCTTCATTCTTGTGACAGGTAAGTCACGCCCTCATGGAACATCAGCTGATAAAGACGGGCCACAAGACACCATCATGTGACACTCTGAAGAAGGCGAAAGACTTTCGTATTGTGACATCCTCAAGGCCTAAACACTCATCCGATCAAAAATAAGTTGGCAGCCGTCTTCAGGGCCTGAATATCCTCAAATGTGAAAAATTTCGAGAAGATGGATCATCTGAATCATTTTGCAGGAACTTTTGTTGCCACGGAGAATAATCAGACTCTGCGGCACCGTAATAGCCACGCCCTTCGAAGGAAAGTCACAAAAATAGGGAAAGAGTAAGATCAATGTCTTGAGTCTTTTCTAGCCAATTTTCAATCGGATTCGTTAAAAGGCACCGTGCAGTACGTCAAAATGTAAAAAATGATATTGATTGGCGCAAGGTGTATAACAGAATATAAACATATAGATGTCTTCAGGTACCGACTCTTGATGTACATGTGAAGTTTTGGATTTTTAGCAGCATGTGCAAGAGAGTTATTAAGCATTTTGTCCATTGCGGCGAAGGAAATCTTAAGTGAAAACTTTGAAGCCCCGCCCCGTCATATAGTATTTCGGAAACAAAAGATTTTAGCCCCAGTGTTTGTCCCAGGTCTTAAGATGCTACAGACAGAATTTTAAGGCAATCAGATGAAGCCTTTAGGATCATGGTGCAAAAGAATGACCCCTGTAAACATGCAAAAAAGGGCAAAAGTCGGACTTTCAAAAATTCATAACTCACTTCCTGTTCATATTAGACGTTAAAATATCAAATTTCTCGCCATGCCCGATGAGACTGCCAAGTTTGGTGAGTTTTTGTGCATGTTTCGGGGTCAAAAATGCGATCGTACAAATCGGAAAAATAATAATAATAATAATTTCTACAAAAACAACAGGGACTTCGCAGCGGTCGCTGCTCAGGCCCTAATAATAATAATAATAATAATAATAAAAGTAATAATATTTTCTACAAAAACAATAGGGACCTCGCAGCCGTCGCAGCTCGGGCCCTAATAACAATTTCTAGAAAAACAATAGGGACCTCGCAGCGGTCACTGCTCGGGCCCTAATAATAATAATAATAATAATTTCCACAAAAACAATGGGGACCTCGTAGCGGTCGCTGCTCGGGCCCTAATAATAATTTCTACACAAAGTCCATTGTGGTGACCCGCCCCCTTTTAATAAATTCAAAATGGCCGACTTCCTGTAAAACCGAGCTCATTGCTCCAAGAGACTTTTTTGTAGGTCTTGGTCTTATACATACAGTGAACCCTCGCTACTTCGCGGTTCACCTTTCGCGGGTTCAGTGCTTCGCGGGTATAAAAAATATTCGGGGGCATTGTAGTTTCGCCGAGCGGCACGACGGGGCGCTGGAGCGGTTAGACGGCCGGCGTGCGCCGAAGAAGAGCGTGGGCGAAGAGAAGAGTGGACGAAGAAGAGCACGTTCCCCCGGACACGATCGGTGGCGACGTTTCGCGCGGTTCGGACCGTACCAGAGCTCCGGCCGGCGTGCGTGGCAGTTAAGCCGTAGAGGAGCACCTTCCCCGGGCGCGGGCGGTGCCAAGCGGCCCCTAAGTTTAACCGAATGGAAGCTCCGGAGGAGGAGGGCATGCTCGCGTCACAGTAAGCCGAAGAGGAGCACCTTCCCCGGGCACGGGCGGTTCCAAGCGGCCCCTAAGTTTAACCGAATGGAAGCTCCGGAGGAGGAGGGCATGCTCGCGACACAGTAAGCCGAAGAGGAGCACCTTTCCCGGGCACGGGCGGTGCCAAGCGGCCCCTAAGTTTAACCGAATGGAAGCTCCGGGGGAGGAGGGTGGGCGTGTGTCACAGTTAAGCCGAATTGGAGCACCTCTTCCGCCCGGGCACGAGCGGAGCGCGAAGCTGTCAGTTATGAATGAATAAATGAATAAATAAATAAATAAATAAAGAATGGCACCTTTCATTTCACAGGGCACACCAGACGGCGTACCAGCAGGTAAAAGTCTGAGTAATTAAATAAATACAAAAAGAATGGCTGGGGAATAAAAAAAAAATACGTTTTAATAATAATTTGTTTTTTTTGTTATAACATGAATTTCACTCTCTCTCTCCCCGTATATATATATATATATATATATATATATATATATATATATATATATTTATATATTTATTATATATATTGTATTTTTTTTTAAGCATTTTTGAAGGTGCGCCGCTACTTCGCGGATTTTCAGTTTTCGCGGGTGGTCTCGGTCCCCATTAACCGCGATAACCGAGGGTTCACTGTACTCCATAAAATTTACAAAAAGCGAGGTGAAACACTCAACCAGGGCTGCTCTGCATGTTGTGCTGGGCCACCTGGAACAACAGCGGAGCTATGCAAGGATGCTCTTGGTGGACTACAGCTCGGCATTCAACACGATCATCCCAGACATCCTCGTCGCCAAACTGGACACTCTCGGCCTCCCTGCCCTCACACGCATCTGGATTAAGGACTTTCTGACCAACAGACCCCAGACTGTGTTGCTCGGCCCCTACACGTCCTCCACCCTCATGCTGAGCACCGGTTCCCCCCAAGGATGCGTGCTGAGCCCTCTCCTGTACGCCCTCTACACCTACGACTGCAGCCCGGCCCACGGCAACAACACCATCGTCAAGTTTGCTGACGACACGACAGTGGTCGGTCTGATCTCGGAAGGTGACGAGACAGCCTACAGAGAGGAGGTAGGGAGACTGACAACTTGGTGCAAGGACAACAGACTGCACCTTAACTCTGCTAAAACAAAGGAGATTGTCGTCGACTTCAGGAGGAACAAGACGCTGCCGCCCCCCCTCTGCATCGAAGGCGTGTGTGTGGAGAGGGTCCACACGTTCAAGTTCCTGGGAGTACAGATCTCCGATGACCTTTCTTGGAGTCACAACACCACAGCAGTGGTAAAGAAGGTCCGCCAACGTCTGCACTTCCTGAGAGTCCTCAGGAAATTCAACCTGGACAGGAAGCTGCTGCTGGCCTTCTACCACTCGTCCATCGAGAGCCTGCTGACGTACTGTGTCTCCACCTGGTACAGCGGCTGCACTGAGGCGGACAGAGTGAGGCTCCAGAGGACAGTCAAAACAGCGCAAAGGATTATTGGCTGCCCTCTCCCCTCGCTGTCGGACATCTACACCGCCCGGTGCCTCAGAAGGGCTCTCAACATCGTCAAAGACAATACCCACCCAAACTCACACCTGTTCGACCTGTTGCCCTCTGGCAGGCGCTACAGATGCATCAAATCAAGGACCAATAGACTGAGAAACAGTTTCTTTCCGAGAGCCATCTCCATACTGAACTCTCACACACACACGAGACCACCCTAACCTTGCAAAACAGCATTGTGATGTGTTTCTATATGCCCTATTCAGTACTGAATTCCATTGCACTGTCTTATTTATTTATCTAATTTATATATTGTCTGTATTATTGTTGTATTGCACTGGAGAGGGGAGCCCTCTAATCTCGTTGCACACTTGAGTACAATGACAATAAAGGGATTTCTATTTCTATTCTATTCTTTTTTTAACTTTTCTCGAGGGCCATGGCGAGCCATTTCAAAAAAGCTGCACAACTAACGTATAAAATATTGATAAATTTGCTCTGCCTGATGTGTGTGTAAAGTTTCACGATTTGTCGTTCATATTTAGAACCTCATAATCAGCGTTTTATTGCCGAACAGTGCAATGCCACTCCCACAACTTTTCACGAAAAAGGATGAATTTCGTATTGTGACATCCTCATGGCCGAAACAGTCATCCGAGCATATATGAGGGCGACCTTGTTGAGTTGCACGGAGAAAAACATCCAAGAAAATAACTTGTATTAGCTTTTACCAGTTGGTGGCGCTACTACTACGATGAAAAATAAGTTGGTAGATGTCTTCAGGGCTGAAGTATCCTCAAATGTGTACAACTTCGAGAAGATAGGATCATCTGAGTCATGTTGCCGGAGCTTTTGTTGCCACAAAGTACAATCGGATTTTTCAGCACCGTAATAGCCACGCCTTTTGCCAAAACGTCACAAAATTCGGCACAGAGTAAGATCATTGTCTTGAGTCTTTTCTGACTAATTTTCAGTCGGATTCGTCAAAAGGGCACCGTGCAGTACGTGAAAATTAAAATAAAAACAAATTTTTGATTCCACTTGGCGGCGCTGTGTGTATAACAAAATAATAACATTAAGATGTCTTCAGGTCGGGACGTTTTATTTACAGGTGAAGGTTTGGATTTTTAGGAGCATGTGCAGGGGCGTTATTAAGCATTCATTTATTTGTATTAGGTTCATTTTGTCTTCTTATTATTGATATTTGACTGATTCATTAAAAGCAGACAATTATGTTTTAGGTTAATTTTTTACCTGACATGTTTCGGCGAGTCTTTCGCCTTCTTCAGAGTGTCGCATGATGGTGTCTTGAGACCCGTCTTTATCAGCTGATGTTCCATGAGGGTGTGACTTACCTGTCAAAAAAATGAAAAATCAGAGCAGTAAAAGAACAAGCACAACATGAACATTACAAATCAGCAATCACTGACCACTGCAAAAGGGAAAACCACATCATGGACCGGGAGAAGGGCAGGGTCATCCGCACCGAAGAGAACAAACAACAGCGCTGGATCAGAGAGGCCATTGAGATCTGCAAGCGAGGCATAAAAACCATGAACAGAGACAAGGGAGCCTTCATCCTCTCTACCACCTGGAGCAGCATCTTGGCGGAGTGAACGGACAGCGGGGGGCGTGACTTGCCTTCATTCTTGTGACAGGTAAGTCACGCCCTCATGGAACATCAGCTGATAAAGACGGGCCACAAGACACCATCATGTGACACTCTGAAGAAGGCGAAAGACTTTCGTATTGTGACATCCTCAAGGCCTAAACACTCATCCGATCAAAAATAAGTTGGCAGCCGTCTTCAGGGCCTGAATATCCTCAAATGTGAAAAATTTCGAGAAGATGGATCATCTGAATCATTTTGCAGGAACTTTTGTTGCCACGGAGAATAATCAGACTCTGCGGCACCGTAATAGCCACGCCCTTCGAAGGAAAGTCACAAAAATAGGGAAAGAGTAAGATCAATGTCTTGAGTCTTTTCTAGCCAATTTTCAATCGGATTCGTTAAAAGGCACCGTGCAGTACGTCAAAATGTAAAAAATGATATTGATTGGCGCAAGGTGTATAACAGAATATAAACATATAGATGTCTTCAGGTACCGACTCTTGATGTACATGTGAAGTTTTGGATTTTTAGCAGCATGTGCAAGAGAGTTATTAAGCATTTTGTCCATTGCGGCGAAGGAAATCTTGAGTGAAAACTTTGAAGCCCCGCCCCGTCATATAGTATTTCGGAAACAAAAGATTTTAGCCCCAGTGTTTGTCCCAGGTCTTAAGATGCTACAGACAGAATTTTAAGGCAATCAGATGAAGCCTTTAGGATCATGGTGCAAAAGAATGACCCCTGTAAACATGCAAAAAAGGGCAAAAGTCGGACTTTCAAAAATTCATAACTCACTTCCTGTTCATATTAGACGTTAAAATATCAAATTTCTCGCCATGCCCGATGAGACTGCCAAGTTTGGTGAGTTTTTGTGCATGTTTCGGGGTCAAAAATGCGATCGTACAAATCGGAAAAATAATAATAATAATAATTTCTACAAAAACAACAGGGACTTCGCAGCGGTCGCTGCTCAGGCCCTAATAATAATAATAATAATAATAATAAAAGTAATAATATTTTCTACAAAAACAATAGGGACCTCGCAGCCGTCGCAGCTCGGGCCCTAATAACAATTTCTAGAAAAACAATAGGGACCTCGCAGCGGTCACTGCTCGGGCCCTAATAATAATAATAATAATAATTTCCACAAAAACAATGGGGACCTCGTAGCGGTCGCTGCTCGGGCCCTAATAATAATTTCTACATAAACAATAGGGACCTCGCCGCGGTCGCTGCTCGGGCCCCAATAATAATTTCTACACAAAGTCCATTGTGGTGACCCGCTCCTTTTAAGTAAATTCAAAATGGCCGACTTCCTGTAAAACCTAGCTCATTGCTCCAAGAGACTTTTTTGTAGGTCTTGGTCTTATACATACAGTGAACCCTCGCTACTTCGCGGTTCACCTTTCGCGGGTTCAGTGCTTCGCGGGTATAAAAAATATTCGGGGGCATTGTAGTTTCGCCGAGCGGCACGACGGGCGCTGGAGCGGTTAGACGGCCGGCGTGCGCCGAAGAAGAGCGTGGGCGAAGAGGAGAGTGGACGAAGAAGAGCACGTTCCCCCGGACACGATCGGTGGCGACGTTTCGCACGGTTCGGACCGTACCAGGGCTCCGGCCGGCGTGCGTGGCAGTTAAGCCGTAGAGGAGCACCGTCCCCGGGCACGGGCGGTGCCAAGCGGCCCCTAAGTTTAACCGAATGGAAGCTCCGGAGGAGGAGGGCATGCTCGCGTCACAGTAAGCCGAAGAGGAGCACCTTCCCCAGGCACGGGCGGTTCCAAGCGGCCCCTAAGTTTAACCAAATGGAAGCTCCGGAGGAGGAGGGCATGCTCGCGTCACAGTAAGCCGAAGAGGAGCACCTTTGCCGGGCACGGGCGGTTCCAAGCGGCCCCTAAGTTTAACCGAATGGAAGCTCCGGAGGAGGCGGGCATGCTCGCGTCACAGTAAGCCGAAGAGGAGCACCTTCCCCGGGCACGGGCGGTGCCAAGCGGCCCCTAAGTTTAACCGAATGGAAGCTCCGGGGGAGGAGGGCGGGCGTGTGTCACAGTTAAGCCGAATTGGAACACCTCTTCCGCCCGGACACGAACGGAGCGCGAAGCTGTCAGTTATGAATGAATAAATGAATAAATAAATAAATAATTAAAGAATGCCACCTTTCATTTCACAGGGAACACCGGACGGCGTACCAGCAGGTAAAAGTCGGAGTAATTAAATAAATACAAAAAGAATGGCTGGGGAATAAAAAAATAATACGTTTTAATAATAATTTGGTTTTTTTGTTATAACATGAATTTCACTCTCTCTCTCTCTCTCCCCGTATATATATATATATATATATATATATTTATTATATATATTGTATTTTCTTTTAAGCATTTTTGAAGGTGCGCCGCTACTTCGCGGATTTTCAGTTTCCGCGGGTGGTCTCGGTCCCCATTAACCGCGATAACCGAGGGTTCACTGTACTCCATAAAATTTACAAAAAGCGAGGTGAAACACTCAACCAGGGCTGCTTTTTTTAACATTTCTCGAGGGCCATGGCGAGCCATTTCAAAAAAGCTGCACAACTAACGTATAAAATATTGATAAATTTGCTCTGCCTGATGTGTGTGTCAAGTTTCACGAGTTGTCGTTCATATTTAGAACCTCATAATCAGCGTTGTTTTATTGCCAAACAGTGCAATGCCACTCCCACAACTTTTCACGAAAAAGGATGAATTTCGTATTGTGACATCCTCATGGCCGAAACAGTCCTCCGAGCATATATGAGGGTGACCTTGTTGAGTTGCACGGAGAAAAACATCCAAGAAAATAACTTGTATTAGCTTTTACCAGTTGGTGGCGCTACTACTACGATGAAAAATAAGTTGGTAGATGTCTTCAGGGCTGAAGTATCCTCAAATGTGTACAACTTCGAGAAGATAGGATCATCTGAGTCATGTTGCCGGAGCTTTTGTTGCCACAAAGTACAATCGGACTTTTCAGCACCGTAATAGCCACGCCTTTTGCCAAAACGTCACAAAACTCTGAAAAAGCTGAGTGAGCCTCAAACCAGACATACACATTCACTGACAAATATCCTGTGACACCAGATATATTAGAAGTCTTGTCTAATCAGCACACGTCTATCTAACTGCAATTTTAACATCTCGAGACACGACAGGATGAGTACACGATACGCATACCTCCATTTCTGAGTCTGTAAAGCCTGGAGGAGGCTGCTTCGATGTTTTAGTAGCATCATAAATTTATTGAATTAATTATATTTGAGGTTGGATTAGATTTTTACACATTTTAAGCCTTAGCCACCCAAAACAAAACATAAGCTCATGAATGAAATAAAACTAATTAATTTCGCCCATGCCAATTAATCTTCTGTAGACACGTGTTGTGACCAGTGTTGTTTTTGGCAGGCATTTTAGATTTTGTCCAAGTCATTTGGACAAAGTGCTGATTTGTTTACATCACATTTAGTCATCCCAATTCGTTATAGTTTTAGTCCAGTTTTAGTCAACGAAAACTAAAAAAAGGGTTTTAGTCCAGTTTTAATCGACGGAAACGCAAAAAAAGTTTTACCCTAGTTTTCGTCAATTTATTCACAAAGGTTTTAGTCCAAGCGGCACGGTGGCCCAACTGGTTAGCAGGATGGCCTCACAATATTGAGGTCGTAGGTACGATTCTGGCTCCGGCCTTCCTGCGTGGGTTTCCTCTGGGTAATTCGGTTTCCTCCCATATTCTTAAAACATGCATGGCAAGTTGCTTGGACACTCTAATTGCCCCTAGGCATGAGTGTGAGCGTGGATGGTTGTTCGTCTATGTATGCCCTGCGATTGGCTGGACACCAATTCAAGGGTGTACCTCGCCTACTGCCGAAGACAGCTGGGATCGGCTCCAACACCCCCCGCGACCCTAGTGAGGAGAAGCGGTACAGATAACGGATGGATGGATGGATGGGTTTAAGTCCATTTGAGTTAAAACAAGGCATTCAAGGTTTCCACCCAATAACAAAGACTTTTGGATGGACTACAAAGGATTCTTCATTACAAACAGAAAAAAGTGGCAACAGTGGAATCAATGCTCACTGCTCCAAAATAAGCAGAGAAGCAAAACATTTTGTTGGGCAACTGTTGTGGCTTTATTTCACTAAAAGCAACATAAAATAATTTATGAACCACACGCTAACAATTTTGTCTCGTCAACGAAAAAAATTCATGTACATCACGTCATGTTTTCGTCATAAAAGAACCTCGTTTAGCTTGTCATCGTCATTAAAAAAGGGGCGTTAACGAAGTATTTTCGTCATAGTCATCAGTGACGAAAACAACACTGGTTGTGACTGATATTTCAGTCCCAGGTTGTCTCCTGAACACCACCAATTGGGCAAGGGAGCGCAGGAAAGCCTGGGGTCTTCTATTTTTACAGTATAGAAAGGCTAAATATCAAATTGAAACAGTGTTTTATATCATGAATATACAGGGTTGGTGCTGGTTCTGGTAGGGAAACCACAACATAAAGATGTCCTTAATTAGTCCCACAATGGGGATATTTGCAATATGGCATATGATGGCCTAACAGGGCCACCGCCCAGAAAAGAGTAACGCAGAACTTTGTAATACTGTCACTCCCTGACCAGTTCGTTGTTCCTGAAGAGCCAAACTTTGACTCAGACCCACAAATTTGAATTACAGATAGTGGACAATGGAGAACTCCCCCAGTCAGTCAGCATGTTCAACTTCCATAGAAACCTCAACATACATTTATTAGATTGCCAAACTAATTGGAAACTACATCACCAGAACACCACAAGTGGGCTCTGTTATTGTACTTAAAGATGCATCTTACAAACCTGTGTTCTCCAAGGCCAGCTGGTCCATAGTCTTAAGTTATTTCTTCGCCAACATCAATGTCTCGGAGCGCAAACAGACAGAGGTGTGGTCTGTCCTCTGTTGTCTTCTTCTTCATTTTACAGTTGGGGTGCATGTGGTCATCATTAACCAGTCTTCCCAGACTGCCATCTTCTTGAGCGGCATCAACACTTAAAATAGATTTAAAAAAAAAAAAAAACAATTATTCAATCAATGTCAGAAATTAATCTTTGAGACAATCTTGTGTACACAAAACATAAAAATAGGAAATCCACAATTTTTAAATCTTCTAAATAAAATCATACAAGAAATTTCTATTGGAATCAGACCCTATTAACAGCTTGTCTTTGAGACTTCATGGTCTATATTTTCATTTGTACAGATTCAACGCATGAATAAAAGTAATCACCGTATTTTCGCAGTCATAAGCAAACAAAGCGCCCTGTCAGTCGATGCGTCCATTAAATGGACAAAGTACCACTCACGTCCATCAGCCCTTGTCATCAACGAGCTGTTGGAAGTGCATGTTAGCACACCCTGCTGGGCAAAGAGTGAGTTGTCCATGCTTACAATCGACCGTGACAAATACACCATCTGACTATAATGTTTGGGTGATGGTGTTGGAAAAAGCTGGACAAAGGGCAGCTGTCCACAATGTTTTAGTCTGTCTTATCATTTATGTTATTGCAAGCAAGAAACGTCCCAGGTTTAGACAACAGACAAAAAGTCCAAAGCATAACAGCACATCTCTTTAAACAGCCATGCAAATCTCTCTAAACAGCTATGGGATTGTGGGTCTCTGCTCCCAGAATGCATTGCTTGAATTAGCTAAGGCTGAGTGGCTTTTGTATTATTTTCATTTTTTTTGGGTATATTGATGGCATGAGAGATACATGTTTGTGTTAATCTTATTTCTATGTTTCATTGTTTGCTTGTATGATGAGTTTTTTATTTTTTGTGTGTGGTGAGCAGCCAAGTCCCTCCCCTGACGTTGCTTTGTAGGCTATTGCCAATGCACCTAATATTGGCCTGAGCCATTGTCAGCTATTGTCAATAGAGACTTGGCGTCTGCTGCAACAATGGGGTGATTGCTCATGTTATTGGGGCATAGTAGGCTGCTATCGGCTGTGTCAGTGTGGGCAGCTCTGCCAAGTTCATGCTATGCTAACAGCAGCTGTGCTATCGTCTTGTCAGGCGGTGCGTCCACTTAAAAAACGATGTCAGCTTGGTTATCAGAAAACAATAATATATCTTAGCAAAAGCGTTAACATCATACCTTTAAATGAGTTTATATACTTCGCTTCTAACTCTGCAGTCTTGTCCAGACCCTTGACTGCATGTTCAATAGTATCCTGCTTTGGGGACTTCCTGCATCTCAGGGAAGGCATTGTTTATTCTATAAAGAAAAAAGACAGTTTTGTGTTGAGAATTATTAATACTATAGGCTAAATGGAGTTTTAACAATATCAGTGTAAGAAAAATAAATTATAAATTAAAAAAATATCAATCCCTCCATCCCAATTAACGATTTCAACCATAATAGTTTATATTGAAGTTTAAACAACAGACAGACAGATTTATGCAGTGTGACTACAAAAATCTTACCAAAATTGCATTCACAGTAACCTTTGCTTTAAGAATCATGTAATTAACCAGTGAACATCGTGTCTTACACAAAAATTAATGACAGAAATTATCATGGTACTTGCATTCTGTTGTTCTATAACAAAAGTGCAAGCTGTTAGCTCCGCAAAGCTAACGCAACAAGCTAGCGTCCCTCGTGCTCACATTCAATGCAAACCTGACCACCGGATGAAAATACGCGTCGGTTTAGTTCTTTAAATGAGTAAAAGCACCATGACGTTTTATAATTATTCAATGCTTAACTGGAGCTCGTCAATTATGTCGATGTAGGAGCACATGTTTGCTAGGCCAGTGTTGTAGGCCCACATCCATGGTGCTACTTTGTATAGTGTTTTCCACACAACTATCTCTAACCATGAACAAATGCACTCGAGGCATGTTTTGAATAAAAACAAACGAAAAACACTTACCTCTCCGTTTCAACAGCAGTTCGAACTTCGAAGTGGTGATATTCTCCAGCGTTAAGCACCTGCTCGAACTGCGAATAGGTCAAATTCAACAGCGTCTTTTTTCTGTCTTAATAAGGACGCGATGAGAGGAGGAGCGCTTGCCTTTTCGTCAGCACGCCCCGCGCGGGTGGTGCTGCTTTATCACTCTCTATCTGTGCCCGCCCGCCGGCATGTCGATAGAAAAATAATATTCCTTCAAACATTACTTTCATCTTCTTAACGTTTTGTAGTGAATTTAACAGGTTCACCACTTTTTTCAAATACACCAATGGAAAACAGGTCTTAATTGAGGAAACATACAAAGAGCGTCTCACAAACACCTTATGATGAGCAATGTAATTTGATCACGTTTTTTGTCACTGCCTGGACGTCGGTTCACTGGCCTGGTGGCAGTGGCTTGTAGACATTGTCACTGAGTGGGAACGGATCTCAAGGTGGGTCAAACTAACCCAAGCAGTGGATCGGTCCGTTTTTTAAATTTATTAATTTTTTTATTTTATGTATTTATTTATTATTTAATACAAGGGCTTCGGCTCACTACCAGTGGGCGGGACCAAAGAATTTGGGTTTCCTTTGAGCTAGGAGGCAGTCAAAGGCAGTCCAATCCCCGGCAACATAAAGCGCCTAGCTCTGGGGACATGGAATGTCATTTCTCTGGTAGGGAATGAACCCGAGCTGGTGTGTGACTAGACCAGTGGTTCTCAATTATTTCCTGTCATGCCCCCCCTACCAAGAAGAAAACAATTCGCACCCCCCCCCACCACAATTTTTTTTTACATTTCGTACTAATGTACATGTTCTTTGCATATTAATGTTAGATTGTCAATAAAATATCTTACCTTAACAAAGCTAAATTGATAAAAAAAAATATCATTTTGAGAACGACTATTGTGAGGATCTCGAAACTCAGTACTCTGTGGTGCTAATATTGATGAGATGATAAATATGTTGAAGCCACAGAACAAAAAGATTAGATATTGTTTGGAAATTAATGACGTACATAACAAAGGAATATCAGCCTTGATTGGAGTACATTACTGCATTTAAATTTTTAATAAAAATGAAACAATTATTGATGTTATGACCACTATGAAGAATTTAAAAAAACAATATATAGGGATAATTATAGTTTTCATTTTGTTATGTTTAGTCTGTTCATGTTGCATTATTTTTATGACAAAGATGATGGTTAATCGTAGGTTTGTTGCCCAAATGTACCGTTACAACCTGATTAATGTTGAGAATGACGAACTCAAACTGGACACTAAAACGTAAAAACACATGGACTTCTTGCCCCTGTCCACACACGTGCACACACACACACACCATACACGAAGATCCGGGAGGTAAGGACGGCTGTCCTCTCCTACAACGAGGCAAGGGCCTCCACCAAGTCACCCCAGGGACAAGTTTTATTCCCTGATGGTCATCAAATTATGAGGATCTCATTCTACGCCGGAAGGGAGGAGGGGAATTTTTCCCTAATGTGAGGTTTTCGCTCCTCCACTGATGATCACACTGTTGTATGATTTCATTATGATGATCTGTCTTAAAGCCGTAAGGACATGATTTTTAAATCCACAACAGGGGGGAAATGTAAGATGGGCTGAGGATAGGTAATCAGTTTGTGTATTCATAATCATGTTTTTATACACTCATTAATGTTTAACACACACAGAGACACTTACTTGTTATTTTAACACACACACACACAGACACCCCATCCTGAAGATGTGTTTAGTTAAACTGACCTTGGGTTATGATTTTCTGCCTGCTGGAGTCCCTGGTGATTAGTTATTGATGCTTTAGTTAAACTGACCTTTATACCGTGAGTTATTGATGTTTTCTGTCTCTTGGTGATTAGTTGTTGATGCTTTTCTGTCTTCTGGTGATTAGTTATTGATGAGTTAGTTTCAATAAAAAGGCAGAACGGAGGGTGAGAGTCAGAGGGTGTGCGGGATTGAACTGGCAAGACGGCTGTTTCGCCTCCTGGCTCCCTCTCCCATTCTGAATGGCACAAAACGAAAACTTTAGTAAGTTATTTCAGTCTAAAAAAGGCGTCAGGGCATTTTTAAACCGGACAGTAAGTCGTCACTGTCTTGGTTCCTTTTTGTGCCTTGACCCATCCCGGAATTATTGAAAGGATGCAGTCCTATTTACAGGCCCCAGTGACACCCCAGGTTTCTGTTGTTTGTACGAGGGCGCTTAATAGGTACTGCTATTCACAATCGTCTTAGGCTGTTTCTTTGCAGAAGTTTATGGACAATGTGTAGTGCTGTAGGATGCAGTCTAGAGCATTCTTGACATTGAAGCTTTTGTTTCCAGCAACTGCTAATGCGACCGTGCATCAAACATGCAAAACACAGACCCTTGCTCCTCAAGAAGTCAATCTTATCCTTGTGATGCTTTCTCCTAAATTCCTTACAAATTGTGAGACTGTTGCTCTCCATTACAATTAGCACATGGTTTGGCAATAGCATCCACTGAAACAGGTTCTGCCTTTGGCGTGGTGGTTTTGTTGTTTTCCATCTTGGCGGGCACAATGACTGTTGTGAAGACTTTCTTTGATTTTGGTGTTTCTGTGTGTTGTGATTTTGTTTTCTGTTTTATAGAATCTTTCGTGCTTGTCAACAAAGTCAACAAAATCCTTAAACTTCACTCTTCTATTTGTTCTTTCTTGGAGATTGCAGGCAAATTTTCTCCAAGATTCTATAAGTCTGTATGGAAGTTTGTTTGCCAATGCCTTTATATTAGCCATGTTGTCCAAGTCCTCCATATAATTAACATCTGCCATTATGTTCAAACAGCCCATAAGGAATAATGTGAAAGACTGAAGTGCAACACCATCTTCAGACTTGATTGTTGGCCAATCCATGGCTTCCTTTAAATATGCTTCTGCTATCATGAAGTCATCACCATAAAACTCCTTCAAGATTTGTTTTGCTTTGGTATATCCTGTCAGAGGTTCCATATGGATGCAGCTCTTCACCAACTCATGTGGTTGTTCACTAGTATACTGCAACTAAAATTGAAGATGATCACGGTTATCACTTGTACGGCCTTCAATCCCATGTTCAATGGCACCTATACAGGTTTTATAATGCAGAGGGTCGCCTTTAAACGTAGGAATGGAAAGTTCGGGAAGTAGCGATGCTTTTTGACTCTTTGCTAAGTATTCTGCGACACTGGCTTGCTGTGAGATTGCTTGGCAAAGGCCATCAAGCACATGTCCCTGTTGTTCTCTACTTTCTGTCTGATGTGGAAATCTAGCCATTGGAATAGTCGAAGTGGGAGCATTTCAGGTCAACACTGCTTGTTGCTCTGATAGGCTGTGATGGTAATTGAATGTTTTTCCTTGTTTAAATTGTAACACACTCATCAGGAATGTGGATACCATCCTCCTGGGTATTTTCATATCTTCTCAAGACATCCAATTTAGCATCAGACTCAGGGAGTGCCGTTTGCATTGCATGCATTTCCTTCTTTGCCTTAATTGCAGCTTCTTCTTGCTCAAGTGCCAACCTTTGTTGTAAATCAGCAGCCTTTGCCTTTAAACATGCTCGTTCCATTTGAGCCTTTAATTTAATTGAAGACGTTGACAGAAGTGAGCTTCTGTCTGTTAGATTCTTTACTTCTACTTCTATGGGTGTAGTTAGTTGATGCAGATCTACTATCATCAGGTGATATTTGTTTATTGCATCCTTCCTCTGCACGTTTCAAAACGTCCTTCTTCCATTGCTCACATTTCCATTAATTACATTTTTTGGATCAAACCAGTTATTTTGGTCATCGACAAAATCCTCTTCAGTCTTTAAATTTTGCACACCGGAATTGAGGTCCACAAATTCTTGCTCCATGCCGCTAAAGCAAACACAAAGCTCAGTTTTTTACAGCGTCAACATTTGCATCATCCTCCATCAATTGTTCAATTTGACGTTGCATGGAGGTCAATTGAGCAAATTTGCACCTGCGTGCCTGCATCCGTTTAGGCTTGTGATCTTCTACAGCTTTTCTCCGTCATTTTTAATGTCCGCTTTCCACTGTCTTGTTCCTCCATGTCAATCCACAATCAAGCAAACAAAAACGTCAAACTGACTGTAGCGTCTCAATTTGTAGGTCAGCTGAATGACGATCAAAGTTTTAAGCAGTTTACTCACGCACCTGTTACGTGCACGTCCTTGTTAACTCGCGATGCTTGTCAAGTATGGACGCATGCTAACAGCTAGCAGCTCATTGTCCCGACTGGAAAGTTGCTCCTTAGCTGTGATGTGCCTAGGGTTACACTATCTATCATTAACAAACACAGCCAGCCCTCCTCTTTCCTCTTACCGCTTTCCAGTGTCCTGTCCGCAAGTAGTATTTGGAAGCCGTCAAATTCCACGACGGTGTCCGGCGTTAGGTCTGTTAGCCATGAATCCGTGAACATCAGCAAGCTAGCTCATTGGAAGTTCCTCTCGTGCCGCGTCCATTTTCTTGGGAAGGTATCTAACATTTCCCATAAAAACGGACAGGAGGACGGGGTGGTCACGCCTCCTCTTTGCCTGGCGTTTCGCCCCCGCGCGACATCCCCCGTCTCTTCCTCCTCAACTCGTGGGGGATATCGGGTCTCGCTCCGGGAGTCGGCACGGGGTTAGCACGAAGTGCTAACAGCTGATCTCTTGTGTAAACGATTGATCCGTAGCTCCCAGTGACATCTCCGGACACGATCACGCAAAAA
The DNA here is from genome assembly GCF_059441095.1 of Idiotropiscis lumnitzeri. NCBI lineage: Eukaryota > Metazoa > Chordata > Actinopteri > Syngnathiformes > Syngnathidae > Idiotropiscis > Idiotropiscis lumnitzeri. Next base: position 155,308 of record NW_028283765.1, on the reverse strand, counting down.
ACAGCCCCCAGCAGCAATAAAACCACCGCAATTTGGATGTCCATTGCTGCGATGAGGTAAAATAAATAAAACTGGGTAAAGGAAAAAACACGCGAAAAAGGCTCAAATAGTGAGCCGTGCTGCTTTAGCAGGTAGCCACTCGCGTGGTGACGGAACCGTAAAAACAAATGTGGTCCCATCAAAATCTGATGGGATATTTAAAAATAAAAGCGTGAAAATTTGCTTATTTGTCTGTCGTCACCAATGATTAAAAAAATTAAAATCATTACAAAATCCTCAAGCTATCGTGATACCAGACAAGTTCTGCGGGACACCAGACCACCCCAGTTGTCCACAAAAAGTGGTCACTTCAAAATTTGATGTGGCATTTAAAAATAAAAAAATCACCTGAAATATGCACTGTGATCAACACTGATTTAAAAGAAAAATCTTTAAAAAATATCCTCAAACTATCGTGATACCAAACCAGGATTGGGGATACTAGACCACACCAGCTGTCCACCAAAAGTGGTCACATCAAAATGTGATGTGGCACTTCAAAATAAAAGTAGCCTGAAATTCGCTTATTTCACGGTCATCACCACTGAGTTAAAAAAAAAATAGCTCGAGCTATCGTGATACCAGACCAGTTTTGTGGGACACGAGACTACCCCAGCTGTCCATAAAAAGTGGTCCCATCGAAATCTAATTTGTAATTTCAAACTAAAAGTTGCCTGAAATCTGCACATTTCACTGTCATCATGCCTGACTTTAAAATTTCATTAAAAAATATCCTCTAGCTATGGTAATACCAAACCAGGTTTGGAGGACACAAGACAACACAGCTTTCCACCAAAAGTAGTCCCATCAAAATGTAAGGAGGCATTTTAAAATAAAAGAGCTGGAGCTGTCGTAATACCAGACTAGTTTTGTTGGACACTAGACGACCCCAGCTGTTCATCAAAAATGGTCCCATCAAAATCTGATGTGTAATTTCACAATAAAAAAAAAACCCACCTGAAATATGCACATTTCATTGTCATCAACACTGATTTTAAAATAATCATTTCAAAATACCCTCGAGCTATCGTGATATCAGACCCATTTTGGGGGACACTAGACAACCCCAGTTGTCCATCAAATGCGGTCCCACCAAAATGTGATACGGCATTTCAAAATAAAAGTAGCCTTAAATCAGCATACATCACTGTTATCAGGCCTGACTAAAATATCATGACAAAATATCCTCCAGCTATCATGATACCAGACAAGACATATTTCACTGTCATCACCATTGATTTAAAAAAATTAATTAAAAACTAGAGCTGCGAGCAGCTATAAAGGGCCCTCGCCACCCGGACAACGTTGGGGTACTGGCACGTTGGAAATGTGAAATATTTCCGAGAAATAACGTGAGGAATCTTCAAGAGGAATTTGCTTGTAGTTAAAGTTAGAGCAGCTTTTGTTTTCAAAGCCTCGTCAATGTTTGAAGTAAATTTGTTGGCAGGCACTACAGGTGCATCAAATCAAAGACTAATAGACTGAAAAACATTTTCTTTCCGAGAGCCATCACCATTCTGAACTCTCACACACATGCACACACACACGACCACCCTTACCTTGCTGAACAGCGACGTATTGTGTTGTATTTCTCCAATTTCATACTATTTTCCATCACAATATTTATTCTCTTATTTATCTAATTTATATATTTGATTAAATTATTGTTGTATTGCACTGGAGAGGGGAGCTCCCTAATCTTGTTGCACACTGTACAATGACAATAAAAGGATTTCGGATTCTGATAAATTTAGAATGGCCGACTTCCTGTTCAATTTAGCATACGGCTCCATGAGACTTTTTATTAGGTCTTGGCTTTGTACACACTTCATCAAATTTTCAGTTTGGTGAAACAGAGATATGGGGCTGTTTTTTTTTGTTGTTTTTTTTTTTCTAGGGGGCGATAGCGAGCCATTTTTAAACAACTGTACGACAAAATAATAAAATATTGTGAATATTGAATCAACTCCCGGTTGAGTGGACGCTGGCACGTTTGGCTGCCACTGCTCACCGGTAACTCTCAGAAATTTTTTGGATCCGCTTGTTGTACCTGCTTTAGCAGTTTACAATCCCTCCAGTTACAGTGATTTTATTTATTATTATCTGTATGTTGAGCGATCCCGATTCTCATGAATGCCACCCACCGATTGCATAGTCGCTGACGCGTCTACTGTGGCTAAAGTTTAGCTTACCTATCAAAGTTAGCACCTGTCTGCCATGTGGACCCGCAGGCCAGTCTGCTTCTCGCACTTCTGCCTGTTCCTGTCATGTCATCAACCTGTGTCAGGACAACTTCAATCCACTGCCGCTGAACTCCGCTGGATTTACCGACACATGCCCGAGGGAAACGCACCACCACCACTGCTCCTCCTCCCGAACATCGCTCGTCGACCCTTGAAGGATTGTATGGCAATTACCGGCATTTTAAACATTTATGGGACAGAATGTCAATTATTTAATTTAGCAGGTTTATATTTACTGAATATGCTATGATCGCAAAATTCCGGACGAACTGGCGAGGCTGCCCGGCTCACCGTGGCTTGTCATCGGGACCGGGAGGCGGCGCAGGCGACGCAGAGAGAGGAAGCAGAAGCGGGGCTGCAGGTCCGGTGTCTTGCAACGGCTGCGACGGCAGCCCCATAGGCAACCACTGCCGAGTCTGTACCTCACCAACGCCAGATCCGTGGTCCACAAAATCGACGACCTGGGATTACAAATCCTGGGAAACCGCTATGTGCGAGACAGCAGTGTGATCGTCGTCACGGAATCCTGGCTGCACGCAGACGTCCCCGATGCTAGCATCCAGCTGGCCGGGCGCTCGCTACATCGCGCGGATCGGACAAGGGACACCGGTAAGAGACGGGGCGGGGTGGCTCTGTGTTTACGTGCATGAGAACTGGTGCGGCGATAGCACGATCGTCGAGAAGCACTCTTCCCCCGACATCGAGTTCATGTCCGTTAAATGCCGGCCTTATTTTCTCCCGAGGGAGCTAACGGTCGTGATTGTCACAGCTGTTTACATCCCTCCCGACGCTAGCACTAGCACGGCGCTCTCGCTACTCGCGTGCGTCATCAATAAACATCAGCGGGCCCACCCTGATGGCGTTCACGTAGTAGCGGGAGACTTTAATAAGGCCAATTTAAAGACTGTACTCCCAGAGTTTCACCAGCATGTCAAGTGCCCAACGAGGGGAGACAACACTCTCGACCATGTGTACTCGAACATCAAACACGCATACAGGGCCCTCCCACTCGCCCCCCTCGGCCAGTCAGACCACCTGTCCTTGCAGCTCGCACCTGCATACATCCCTCTCAGGCGCAGATTAAGGCCCACCACAAAGACTGTGAAAACCTGGCGTGACGGCGCCATGAGTGAATTACAGGACTGCTTTCAAGACACAAACTGGGGCCTCTTTGATCATCAGGACCTTGATGTCTACACACATTGTGTAGTGGACTACATCAAGTTCTGCATGGAAACTGTGTCCCTACACAGGACTATACGGACCTTCCCAAATGCGAAGCCCTGGATGTCCAGCAGGGTTCGCTCTCTCCTCAAGGCCCGTGACGCTGCCTTCAGGTCAGGCGACAAAGCCCAGTACAGGGTGGCTCGTGCTGACCTGAGCAAAGGCATCAAGCTAGCCAAGGCAACCTACAAGGGGAGGCTGGAGGCCCACCTTGCCAGTAACAGACCACGGGAGGTGTGGCAGGGTCTACGGAGCATCACCAACTTCCGTGGCAGCAGCACGACCTCTGCAGACCCGAGTGCATCGCTGGCAGAGGAGCTTAACTGCTTCTTTGCTCGCTTTGACTCGCCCCAACCGTCACACCCCCGCACTTCATGCTCCAACTCCCCCCCACTCACCGTAGAGGAACACGATGTGAGGCGCGCGCTCCTGGCTGTTAACCCCAGGAAAGCTACTGGACCCGACGGAATACCAGGCAAGGTCCTCAAAACATGTGCCCACCAACTGTCACATGTATTCTGCAGGATCTTCAACCGCTCCCTGGCTCAAGCAGTCATCCCCTCCTGCTTGAAAACTTCCATCATTATTCCTGTCCCCAAAAAGTCACCAGCCGTCCACCTGAATGACTACCGTCCTGTTGCTCTCACACCAGTCATCATGAAGTGCTTCGAGAGGCTGGTTCTCCAGCACATCAGGGACTGCCTTCCTCCCACTCTGGACCCCTACCAGTTTGCATACTGGGCTAACAGATCCACTGAGGACGCCATCAACACTGCTCTGCATGTTGTGCTGGGCCACCTGGAACAACAGCAGAGCTATGCAAGGATGCTCTTTGTGGACTACAGCTTGGCATTCAACACAATCATCCCAGACATCCACGTCGCCAAACTTGACATTCTCGGCCTCCCTGCCCTCACACGCATCTGGATTAAGGACTTTCTGACCAACAGACCCCAGACTGTGTTGCTCGGCCCCTACACGTCCTCCACCTGCATGCTGAGCACCGGTTCCCCTCAAGGATGCGTGCTGAGCCCTCTCCTATACGCCCTCTACACCTACGACTACAGCCCGGCCCATGGCAACAACACCATCGTCAAGTTTGCTGACGACGCGACAGTGGTCGGTCTGATCTCGGAAGGTGACCAGACAGCCTACAGAGAGGAGGTAAAGAGACTGACAGCTTGGTGCAAGGACAACAGACTGCACCTTAACACTGCAAAAACAAAGGAGATTGTCGTCGACTTCAGGAGGAACAAGACGGTGCCGCCCCCCCTCTGCATCGAAGGCGTGTGTGTGGAGAGGGTCCACACGTTCAAGTTCCTGGGAGTACAGATCTCCGACGACCTTTCTTGGACTCACAACACCACAGCAGTGGTAAAGAAGGTCCACCAGCGTCTGCACTTCCTGAGAGTCCTCAGGAAATTCAACCTGGACAGGAAGCTGCTGCTAGCCTTCTACCACTCGTCCATTGAGAGCCTGTTGACGTACTGTGTCTCCACCTGGTACAGCGGCTGCACTGAGGCCGACAGAGTGAGGCTCCAGAGGACAGTCAAAACAGCGCAAAGGATTATTGGCTGCCCTCTCCCCTCACTGTCGGACATCTACACCGCCCGGTGCCTCAGAAGGGATCTCAACATCGTCAAAGACAATACCCACCCAAACTCACACCTGTTCGACCTGTTGCCCTCTGGCAGGCGCTACAGATGCATCAAATCGAGGACCAATAGACTGAGAAACAGTTGCTTTCCGAGAGCCATCTCCATTCTGAACTCTCACACACACACGAGAACACCCTTACCTTGCAGAACAGCATCGTGATGTGTTTTTATATACCCTATTCTGTACTAAATTCCATTGCACTCTCTTATTTATTAATCTAATTTATATATTTGTCTGTCTTATTGTTGTATTGCACTGGAGAGGGGAGCCTTCTAATCTCGTTGCACACTTGAGTACAATGACAATAAAGGGATTTCTAATTCTAATTCTAATTCTACTACGCATAGGAATGACTGATTGTAGTCATGGTCTTTACTGATTTATGATATTATTTTCACATGCTAAAGTTATATTACTTAGTTTATAAATGTGTGAACATAGTATTTTCATGACCTACACTCACATTCACATCATACATATTCAGTCTGCACATTACAAACTGATGACAAGCCAGACAGCACTTCATGGACAAATATGACAAAGCACATTCTCCACATAGGACATAGAGATGCAAACATACCAAATTGGGCACTGGATTTAGTTTTAAAATCGCTGCATTGGCTCCCCGTGTGTTTCAGGATTGATTTTAAGGTTCTTCAATTAGTTTTTAAATGCCTTAACGGTCTTGGGCCATCCTCGCGGACCCTGAGGTCCTCTGGCACCGGCCTGTTAATTATTCCTCGGGTGAGGACTGGAACACATGGCGAGGCTGCATTCAGCCATTCTGGTCCTCGTCTATGGAATAGCCTGCCGGAGGACATCAGGTCCGCAGAGACTGTTGATATTTTTAAAAGGAGGCTCAAGACCAGACCTGGGCATTGCACGGCCCGCGGGCCACATCCGGCCCGCCGGGTGGCACTGACTGGCCCGTATGACAGACCTGGGCATTGTATGGCCCGGGCCACATACCTTTGGTTGACTCTGACCGCGAGTGTAAGGTTAATTGGAAATTTCAAAATAAACATACTTTTTAATTTCACCTCATTCATGGGCGAAAGCTGCACTGCTTTTATTCTGAAATTGTTTTTTTTTTTTATTCCCGCACAATGTGCGTCGCACATAATGACGTAATGCGTTTATCAAGACATGCGCGCGATTGAATCACAACAAGACAACGTTCGTCCTCAAAAATGTCCGCTCAGGCTACAAAAAGAAAGGTAGATGCCGAATGTAGAATTTTCAACAAAAATTGGACAGCGAAGTATTTATTTACTGAAGTTAGAGGTAAAGCTGTGTGTTTAGTTTGCGGGGAGCAGATCGCCGTGTTGAAGGACTACAATTTGAGTCGGCATTACCAGACGAAACATGCAGAGAAATATAAAAACGGCACCAGATAACAATGAACTGGGACACTTTTTCTCAAAATCACAGTTCAGTGACAGTCAATATGTTGTATCTTGCTTAATGTTTGGTGCAAAAAGACAATATTGTGATGTCTTTAAAATGCTCAGAACCTTTACACAACTATCCAACAGTATATGGAACTCAAAATGTGTTTTGAAGTGAATGTGACAGAATATGTTTACTAATATGAGTCACAAATAGTAAAAAATGTTAATATTATGTCTACCATTGTGTTGAGAAATTTGAATGAATACATTTTTGTAAGGCAACCTCATTTTTTCAGTTTATTTGGTATTTAGTTTCATTGCTTAACTTTAATGCCAGCTTGTCAAAACAGTGCTATTTACTGCTTTTTAAAAAAGAAATACAATTAATATTATGCAGAATTGAGTTCAGCCTTTTGGCCCGGCCCTCCACAATATTTAATGTTTCTTATGTGGCCCCATGGAAAAAATAATTGCCCACCCCTGCTCAAGACTCACCTTTTTTGTTTGGCTTTTAAATAATTTATCTTAGTCTTTTAATTCAGGATTGTCATTTTATATATTATCATTGTCTTTAATTTTTTTTAGCTTCTTTGTCTTTTAGTATCATCATTTTTCTTATATATTTTAGCTGCGTCGTTTTATATTATTGTCTTTTAATTTTTAGCTTCTTCTCTGTCTTTTAGTATCATAATTTTTCTTATATATTTTAGCTTCGTCTTTTTATATTATTGTCCTTTAATTTTTAGCTTCTTTTTTGTTTAGCATTATCATTTTCTTTTATATATTTTAGCTCCAGTGTTTCCTCAAGGGGGGCCTCCGCGCTGGGAGGTGTGGCTGGCCTTCTCACAGGGGGCTTCATCCCGGAGGCTCCTTAGGCCCGGCGGACCGGGGCCCTCTGCACTATGTGTAGGGTCTACCCCGGTCAGTCTGGGCTAGGGGTCTGTGTGTTGGCGCAGCTCCCTGTGGGCGTGAGCCGTCATCCCTCTCAGCGCGGATGACCTACCCTGGGTACATTTTCTCATATGGTTTCTCTGTGCCTTACCCTGTCTTTCTACTAAGATGGTTTATTAAGTTGTGTGAATGCGAGTGTTCTGTGTGTGTGCGAGTTCAGGCGTGTATGTGGATGTGTCTTGTGTTTATGTTGAGTGGGTGGAATGGGTTTTAGTTTTTCGTTGTAATTTGGATGTTTTTATTGTACAGCACTTTGAGCCGCATTTTATGTATGAAAAGTGCTCTTATAAATAAAATTTGATTGATTGATTGGAGGGTTCAAGGGGACGCCATTGCAAAAACACATTCTGAAAGACATAATTTGATTTTGGAGCACACATACATGCACACTGACAAGATTACAGGGGAATACCAGCAGAAGAGACGGAGAGACTGCCCGCCGGAGAAGGCCAGCCGTGGAATACCAGTCTTGGGGACCAGCTGGGAATCAACCATCCAGACAATGATTAATCTGGAGAGGACCTTCCCTTGGACGTAGACCCGTGCCGGGGGAAGAATGTGAGGCTGGGCTGAGATAACGCACGACTCTTTTCGACTGTGCTTGCCCAAGTACATTTTCTCATGAGATTAAGAAAAAGCCGCTCAGTACTATTTCCTGAACCTCCGCCCTATTTCCTACCTACCATTCATTTCAAAAGTCCTAGATAATGTAGTCGCCACTCAACTCCACTCTCATCTCACCTGCAATAACCCTTTCAGTCCGGTTTCCGTGCACTTCACAGCACTGAATCAACTCTACTCAAGGTCACCTCTGCTCTCCTCATTGCAGCTGACTCAGATTCATTCTCCATTGTCATCCTTCTTAACCTGACTGCGGCCTTTGACACCATCTCACACACCATCCTTCTCAAAAGACTTTCTTCCATCGGCATCACCCACACCGCCCTCAACTGGCCAGGATGGCCGAGTGGTCTAAGGCGCCGCGTTCAGGACCCAGTCTCCCCAGGAGGCCTGGGTTCGAATCTCGAATTTCCCCATTGTGGGACTAATAAAGGGCAAATTATTATAAACTGGTTCCATTCATACTTCAAAGACCGCACTCAGTTCATCCAGCTTAAATATTTCTCATCAAAGTCCCTCCCAGTCACCTCAGGTTTGCCCCAAGGCTCGGTCCTGGCCCCCCTATTATTTATCATATACCTCCTTCCCCTTGGCAGAATTTTCCGAAAATTCAATATCGCTTTCCATTGCTTCGCGGATGACACCCAGCTCTAGTTCTCCTGCAAACCCAGCATATCACTCCCTCCCACCTCCGTCACCTCCTGTCTATCTGAAATCAATGACTGGTTTTCTAATAATTTCATGAGGCTTAACAGCGACAAAACAGAAGTTATTCTTTTCAGTACAAAATCAATACAATCCAAAGTTGGCAGTTTTCCCATTCCTGTTGGCCCCTCCATTGTTTTCCCATCCCCTCAGGTCAAGAGTCTGGGTGTCATCCTTGACAGCACTCTATCTTTCCATAAGCATAATAACACAACCCGGTCAGCCTACTTCCATCTGCACAATATCAGTCAACACCGCCCCTCCCTTTTTCCCTCATCCACTTCTATTCTGGTCCAAGTCGAGTCAAGTCAATTTTATGTGTATAGCCCTTAATCACAGACAGTCTCAAAGGGCTTTACATAACCACAATCAACATCCACTGATCTTAACCCCCAGGAGGGCAAGGAAAAACTCAAAACCCCATTGGGGGAAAAGTGAGAAAACTTGAGAAGGGACCACAGATGGGGGGGAAACCCCCTTCCAGGATGACCAGGCTGCTTTGGATGCCAAGTGGGCAACATTTGACACATACAATGATGCTATACAATGTTAGATGAGATAATGTGAGAGTCAATTAAATGAAGTGCTGCAGGAAGATGACTTTAGTGGAGTGGGTCCTCATCCAGGACCGTAATCGCCATGGCAGCATATCCGAGGTTGAGCCTTTGATCTTGAAATAGTCAGTTTGGGGTAAATTCAGAACAGCCACTTCCAAGTGAATCACCATCACCTAATTCCCAAGCTGTGGAATTGGGAACAGAAAAAAAAGAACAGAAATAGTAAACAGGCCAACAAGTAGTTCAACGAAGTGCTGAAATATAGGGAAATCAGAAGAGGTGCTGCATGAAGACGACTTCGGCAGAGCAGGTCCCTCCCCGGTTGGTCAGTGCCGTAATCTTCATAGCAGGTCACCATCACCTAATTCCCAAGCAGGGGAAGAGGGGGCAGAAAAGAGGAGAAGCGGCAGTAAACAGGCCAACAAATAATTAAATTAGATGCTAAAGTATATAAATAAATGTCGCGCTGCAGGAAGACGACATCACTGGAACAGGTGCATGCCCAGTTTGTCAATGCCTTAAACTTCCTAGTGGGTCACCGTCACCTAATCCCCCAGCCGGGGAAAAGGGGGCAGAAAAGAGAAGATAAGAGAAAAAGCGGCAGTAAACAGGCCAACAAATAGTTCAACTAAATGCACAAGAGTATAAATGCGTCTTTAATAGTGTTTTGAACATTTCTACTGAGGTGGCGCCTCTAATACCTGAGGGTAGTACATTCCAAAGCATTGGTGCCCGAATAGAGAACGCTCTAGAACCTGTGGACTTCTTTTTGGCTCGCGGGATCACTAAAAGACCAGCATTTTGTGAGCGAAGGTTTCGGGACGGAACATATGGTACCACGAGGTCAACGAGATAGGAAGGTGCTAAGCCATGCAATATTTTATAGGCAAGTAGCAGAACTTTAAAATCACATCTCAAGTGGACCGGAAGCCAATTCAAATTGGCAAGTATCGGGGTAATATGATCAAACTTTCTCGTTCTAGTCAAGAGTCTTGCTGCTGCATTTTGAACTAACTTTTAATACTAGACATGGGGAGACCCGAGAGCAAAACGTTACAATAGTCGAGGCGAGACGTAACAAACGCATGGATTAAGATTTTTGCATCACAAGTTGATAGAATTGGGCGAATTTTAGCAATGTTACGCAGATGAACAAATGCAGTTCTAGTAATATTTTTAATGTGCATTTGAAACGACATAGTTGTGTCAAATATAAGACCGAGATTTTTTGTTGAATCCTTTTGGGCAATTTATCGATACTCATAGTGGTGTCTTTGAAAAAGGTACAGATGACGCGCTGGTCCAATGATCAGCATCTCGGTTTTATCTGAGTTAAGACGCAAAATATTGAAAGACATTCATAGTTTAATTTCGGCAAGGCATGCCTCTAATTTATAGCAATCACACGGATTCGTTATATCCAACGGCATGTATAATTGCGTATCATCAGCATAACAATGAAAACTAATGTGATATTTCCGTATAATATCACCAAGCGGTAGCATCTAGTACCAATCCCTGCGGAACTCCGCGTGTGATCTTACAAAGATCAGAAGACGCATTGCCATGAATTACACGGTGCGTCGTCTCCGACAGATACGAATTAATCCAAGAAAGCGCTGAACCTGAAATGCCAACACAAGTTTCAAGGCGTTTTAATAATATGTTATGATCAAGTGTCAAAAGCGGCGCCAAGATCGAGTAAGAGTAATACAGTGAACCCTCGGTTATCGCGGTTAATGGGGACCTCGTAGCGGTCGCTGCTCGGGCCCTAATAATAATTTCTACAAAAACAATAGGGACCTCGCCGCCGTCGCAGCTCGGGCCCTAATAACAATTTCTAGAAAAACAATAGGGACATCGCAGCGGCCACTGCTCGGGCCCTAATAATAATAATAAAAATAATAATGATTTCGACAAAAACAATGGGGACCTCGTAGCGGTCGCTGCTCGGGCCCCAATAATAATTTCTACACAAAGTCCATTGTGGTGACCCGCCCCCTTTTAAGTAAATTCAAAGTGGCCGACTTCCTGTAAAACCTAGCTCATTGCTCCAAGAGACTTTTTTGTAGGTCTTGGTCTTATACATACAGTGAACCCTCGCTACTTCGCGGTTCACCTTTCGTGGGTTCAGTGCTTCGCGGGTCTAAAAAATATTCGGGGGCATTGTAGTTTCGCCGAGCGGCACGACAGGGCGCTGGAGCGGTTAGACGGCCGGCGTGCGCCGAAGAAGAGCGTGGGCGAAGAGGAGAGTGGACGAAGAAGAGCACGTTCCCCCGGACACGATCGGTGGCGACGTTTCACGCGGTTCGGACCGTACCAGAGCTCCGGCCGGCGTGCGTGGCAGTTAAGCCGTAGAGGAGCACCTTCCTGTTAAGGATGTTTCTATCAAAACAAGCCTGAACAAATGAATCAACCAGCCAAGATTGTCTGTCATTTACGCGCGGGGCAGCCCTCGAACTCCGAGGCGAAGCCAGCGTGTTCGACTGCACACATGGTTTTTATTTGCATCAGCATAAGCAATTTGAATATGCAATACATACAGAATGGAAAACTTGACATTTGACTCCATCCCACTTGCCCACCCTCTTCCTGCCTATTCTAACGGTTTCAGCTTACAAGACACCTTTTGTTCATACTTCTGCTTATTCTAACAGCAAAAGTTCACTCTGAACTTCATTTGACCTGTGTAGTGTATTTTCACAAGGCTTAACGTGTTGAACTTATTTTATGGCCATGACGATATTGTTGCTTTAGAAATACCAAGCCTTGTGTTGGACCTCCCTAAATGCAGAAGTTACAGCCTTAAGAGGCCTCGGGCCCCAACATTATCTACGAAGGGTTAAAGAGGTCATCAACACCCCAAGGGAGGTGTTTACAGAAAAGGGTTCTGGCGTTGGGGAGTCACATTCGCGAGGAGGCCGTACCTGGCACCCGTAGCTGTCGAAAGTTTAATTAGAGGCCAGAAAGATACGAATGCATGTGCAACAAAGGGGGCCTGTAAGATTAGTTATAGTTTGAAACTTGCTAAGATGACAAACTAAACAACAAAACTAACAGATGAACATACAAACTTAAATTTCTTTAACATATCCCTCCTGTTTATCAAGTTTCAAATCTCATCATCAAAGGCTGTCGCTTGAGGGGGGAGAAAAACTACCCAAAAACTCAAAAATTCTTGGAGAAAAGGGTAGAAACCCATGCCCCGAACGAGAAGCCCAAAAAAATAATAACAATTAAAAGATAATAAAGCAAAGCTAATGCAGTTTTTGGTCCAATACATGTATGTACAAAATAAACCCGGAACATCAAACATTCACAACTGCAACTCTTTTCTGTGATGCAAGTTACATGAATCAGTGACCTTGAGCGTTTTTTCAGAGGCTGCAGGTTTTATTTGATGTGCGTGTAGTCAGCAGTCTGCGCCTGTGCAACTCGTCTGCGTTTGACGTTGTCCTGGTCTCGAGGTTGTGCGCTGACCAGGCACAGCCCTGCAAGGAAGTAGATGATGCATCTGGTCGACAGGGCAGTGCCCAGTTGCTGTTCGGCGGCTTGCTCCATCCTTCCGAGAGGGGTGTGTTTGCCACGGAAAACCCTCTTTCCAACTGTGGTCTTTTGTTGGTACATTGGAGTGTACGTGGTGGAGATCCTCTCCAAGGGACTTGCGTCGCTCAGCCTTCAGCAGGGACCGGAGAAGCTTGCACTGCGACTGATGGTTCCAGCCGCCACGCCCCTCGACCTTTGCTGCCGTCGGGGTCACTGCAATCACCTGATGAGGGCCGTCCCAGCGTTCACTGTCCCAACGAGGTCGTTTCAGCACCTTGAGGAAGAGTTGGTCTCCCACATGGACGTGGTTTATCTGTGGATCAAAACACACTGGCCAGTAATTGTGGTCAAACATGTCTTTCATGTGGACTGGGACAGATGTGCCAGTCGCTGGTGGTTCTGATGAACCTGAGAGTCTATGTGTGAGGCCATATAGGATAAAAAGGGGATAGTGTCCTTCCTTCGGCTGGCACTATCCTCATTGCTGTGATTGAAACACAGTCTGGCCATTGTCTCTTTTTTTTTTCTTTGTCTTGATAAGTCAGTTCCATTCGTGCGTTCCACAAGTCCTGCAGACTGTATGCAAAATGACGCTTTGAGTCAATTTTGCAACAACTGTCCCACTTGTTACAAACATTATTCACAAAATGCATCATTTTCACTTTAAATCACTCTTGAAATTCCAAATGTCAGGATAATTCGATTACACAACACTTTTTCCAACTGTTTTAACATCATCATGTGTTGTTGGAAACAACGTAATCCATTTTGAAAACACATTAATTATAACCAAACAATATTGCAACCCAAACAACTAACACTTTGTCTAAAAAAAAGTTTTTTGTTGAAAAGTCTATATGTGGGAACAATTTCATATCATACTTCCCCCTGTTGACACACATGTGTCACTCATGTTACTCCTCTACTCCTCAGCAATGTTTGCACCTTTTTTCTCCCAATGTGTGCATTCAATTAGTGGTGTATTTTTCCCTGGCGTGAGATCAAATTGTCAAGTTGATTTGCTGCGTGTGTGTGTGTGTGTGTGTGTGCATTACCCCTTGCTGCATTGTCTGCGAGGCAGTATTCAATTGTAATCGTTTCATTTTCTGTTCAGAAAATTTTGCATTTACAAATACTTATTTAGACGTGCTTTATGCACAACTTTTCTTTCATCTTTTGTGATTTTTTAAAACGCCGTTTGCCCAATGTCGACAGAACACATAAACATATATCTTGGCAGTCAGTCCAAATTGTAAAATGTTTTTTAGAAAACATCTTACAATTCTGGATCAGCACAGAAGTTTCTGCTGCTTGTCCTGCACATACAGATTTTAATATCCCTTGAAACAAAATGCTTTGTTAAAAAAAAAATTCCCACCCCTTTGCGGCCGTCAAAAAACTGTCTCTCCAGTCGGGAGAAAGGTGTCCAAGAGGTCAGGTCGCTGTTTGGTGGTAATTTGGACTCGGCTTCCACAGTCGTGTGGTGTGCCTTCTACTGGTGCGGGAAAAAGTGACGCTGGGCTGAGCGCACCTTATCAGTGTAATGTGACAATTAGGTCGCCGTGCAATGTGAATGTGGTGGGTGAAGGCTGCTTGATCCAATTGTTGTGACTAATATGCAAGTGATTTCATGAGCCCTGCGCGTCTGCAGCCACACAAGGTCATGAAACCATTTTTTGCAGTCACTGTTTGCTCAAATGGCTCATAGTAATTTGGTAGTGCTAATACATCTTAATCAATGAGTTCACACTTGACAAGTTCAAAAGCTTGTCAACCTCAAGTGTTCAAACATTTTTTTTTTCCTCAAATGTCATTGGCTTGTCATAAATGATGTCCAGCAATAGTCGTGTGATTTCTAAGTACTTTGCAATCCATGCCTGGCAATAATTGCGTACACCTATAAGGGACATCATTTACTTCTTTGTTATTGGTTTTAGGGCTCGGGCAACGCCTTCTTTTTGCTTGTCACCAAAAATGCGCCCCTTTTCAGTCAAAATGCGGCCTAAATATGTGACTTCCTTTTTTAACAGCTGCATCTCATCGGTTCAGTTTGATGACGCATTAAGTAATTCTCGAGGTCAAACATATGTTTAATATCTTCCTCAATGTCCTCACTGTTGTCACTGTCAGAGGGGGAATCCAGAGGTTTGGACATCAACTCGCAGTCCGAAGCCCCACTGGGGTCCCGGCCTAGTCATTCATTTTCCCAATCGTACACTTCCTTAAAACAAGTTCTCAAACCCTTCATTCATTATGTAAATTACTCGTCTTCTCCTTGGCCGCCCTCGTGTGCAAGCCTATCCTAGACGCTCACAGCAGAAAAAGAAGGGAGGGGGGGGGCCTCACTGTTCATACGCCAATCACGCGGTCCCCAGGCAACCAAGCTGCCAGGGGTTACGCCCCCTACCAAAGGCTCCAGTTTACTGGCCACTCCTCCCTGCCAATTTACGAGCAGGCAATCTCAAGCCAATGGCAACAGCTCCTTCCCCCTAAACTTTCCGCTCGTTCCAATTCACTTACGCTTTCCTTCTGGCATCTGCCCAACCTACTTTACCTCTCAGTCATCTCCAACCCCCTCTTAACTTTCCGCTCAGCCTATTTCACTTACGCTTTTCCTTCTCAACCTACCTTGCCTCTCAGTTAGAGAACCAAATTCTGCCCCCGCACCTCAGGTTTGACACCACTTAAAATTCAAAATCAGGAAACACCTATGCTTTTGCAAAGATTCCTCATGTTCACTTTCAAAACCTTCATTCCATCTTTCATAACACCTACTTCTCTCTTTCAATTCATGCAACCAACTCAGTGTCTTACATCCCTCAACCACATAGGTTCTAATTCTGTTACTCTATACAGTTTTCCACTTGCAAATCTGCCTATGACACCTTTCTCACTTGCCCTATCATTTGGACTTCATCAATCCTTTCTATGGAACATTAATTGTTCCTTTCCCTTTTCTACACATTCTTTTTCTTTCTTTACACATTCCTTTTCTTTTCTTATTAACTTCCAATCTCTACACTGCAAAGTTTCCCTGGACTTTACTATACTACCCAATACCCCAATTTTAGAAAATTGGACCAGTTTGTCAACACCTAGGGTGTTCTAAAAACTGGTTTCTCATCAGTAGGACAGCAACTCAATTTTCCTGTTGTGGCAATTCTCACTTCAACTTTTTCAGGTGGAGATTTCTTGTCTATTACATCCACAACAGTCTGCTGTTTATAATCCTACTGTATTACATGGGATAAAATACCAAGTGGTATTAGTAATCCCCAATCGCACACACTCCAGCTCACTGACTCAACCCCCACCCTTTCTCTTCTTTGTTCTCACACACACACATAGTCAGACTCAGACATATACACGGGCCCACAAAACAACACACACAGTTCTCAACATTGAACAGCTACAAACGAGAAGCTAATCAATATTTTTCAATTTCAACTAACCTACATTTTTCCTTTATTTCAAATTCGGAAAGTTGACAGTTAACTTCCTTCATCAATTCTGCCGCCATTTCTGACAGTCTTAATTGTTATGGTGTCTAGTTATGGTTCCTCAGTGTTGAGAAAAATTCAAATTGCCTGACTTTGGGTTGAATACCAAGCTTCTACTCCCAATTTGGAGCGGGTATTCCTGGGTGTTTTTACTCACAACCCTCGGTCAGTTTTAGATTTCTCAAACGTTGGACATTCATACAATACACATACACACTCACAGATTGATCAGTTCTGTGTCTGTGAAAATAGATAAACTATTTTCGTCTTCTATAAATAACAAACGTTGTACTATCACTTCCAAATATAGTAATAATTACATCTGTACTCTACCAGAAATAAGGACCCCTAAATCTGTCTTCCAGAAAAAACAACAGTTAATTCTGTACTATCCGAGCAGATATAATCAACTACACTTGTACTCTCTACCAGACAAGGAATGCCTTAATCTGCCTTCCAGAATAAACAACAGTTAATTCTGTACTGTCCGAGTCTTCCAACAAGTCTTCCAAAATAGCAAAGTTAAATCTGTATTTCTTCCAGAAAATAGCTAAGCTAAGATGTACTATCTCTTCGGGTAAAGGAACTCCCTGAAACCCTACTATCCTTCAAAAACCCCAAAAAGTTTTTTACTATCTGTTGTATACAACCACTGACCTGTGACAATCTCTCCGCTGGTCGAGACACTCGCGGTTCATGGATGAAGTCTGTGTTCTCTCCGGTGGAGGATGGCCGAGGACCGGCCTCCTGGAAGAGAGGACTTTTCACGATGGCGCCGTTTTCAGTCGTCGTCAATCGTCCACCGCAGATCACACGTTTTCATCCGGCATTCGAAGGACCAAGTAATGTTAAGGATGTTTCTATCAAAACAAGCCTGAACAAATGAATCAACCAGCCAAGATTGTCTGTCATTTCCGCGCTGGGCAGCCCTCGAACTCCGAGGCGAAGCCAGCGTGTTCGACTGCACACATGGTTTTTATTTGCATCAGCATAAGCAATTTGAATATGCAATACATACAGAATGGAAAACTTGACATTTGACTCCATCCCACTTGCCCACCCTCTTCCTGCCTATTCTAACGGTTTCAGCTTACAAGACACCTTTTGTTCATACTTCTGCTTATTCTAACAGCAAAAGGGAGCATGTTCACTCTGAACTTCATTTGACCTGTGTAGTGTATTTTCACAAGGCTTAACATGTTGAACTTATTTTATGGCCATGACGATATTGTTGCTTTAGAAATACCAAGCCTTGTGTTGGACCTCCCTAAATGCATAAGTTACAGCCTTAAGAGGCCTCGGGCCCCAACATTATCTACGAAGGGTTAAAGGGGTCATCAACACCCCAAGGGAGGTGTTTACAGAAAAGGGTTCTGGCGTTGGGGAGTCACATTCGCGATGAGGCCGTACCTGGCACCCGTAGCTGTCGAAAGTTTAATTAGAGGCCAGAAAGATACGAATGCATGTGCAACAAAGGGGGCCTGTAAGATTAGTTATAGTTTGAAACTTGCTAAGATGACAAACTAAACAACAAAACTAACAGATGAACATACAAACTTAAATTTCTTTAACACTTCCCCGGGCACGGGCGGTGCCAAGCGACCCCTAAGTTTAACCAAATGGAAGCTCCGGAGGAGGAGGGCATGCTCGCGTCACAGTAAGCCGAAGAGGAGCACCTTCCCCGGGCACGGGCGGTTCCAAGCGGCCCCTAAGTTTAACCGAATGGAAGCTCCGGAGGAGGAGGGCATGCTCGCGTCACAGTAAGCCGAAGAGGAGCACCTTCCCCGGGCACGGGCGGTTCCAAGCGGCCCCTACGTTTAACTGAATGGAAGCTCCGGAGGAGGAGGGCATGCTCGCGTCACAGTAAGCCGAAGAGGAGCACCTTCCCCGGGCACGGGCGGTGCCAAGCGGCCCCTAAGTTTAACCGAATGGAAGTTCCGAGGAGGAGGTCGGGCGTGTGTCACAGTTAAGCCGAATTGGAGCACCTCTTCCGCCCGGGCACGAGCGGAGCGCGAGGCTGTCCGTTATGAAAGAATAAATAAATAAAGAATGCCACCTTTTTTTCACAGGGCACACCGGACGGCGTACCATCAGGTTAAAGTCGGAGTAATTAAATAAATACAAAAAGAATGGCTGGGGAATAAAAAAATAATACGTTTTAATAATAATTTGGTTTTTTTGTTATAACATGAATTTCACTCTCTCTCTCTCTCTCTCTCCCCGTATATATATATATATATATATATAAATATAAATATTTATATATTTATTATATATATTGTATATTTTTTTAAGCATTTTTGAAGGTGCGCCGCTACTTCGCGGATTTTCAGTTTTTGCGGGTGGTCTCGGTCCCCATTAACCGCGATAACCGAGGGTTCACTGTACTCCATAAAATTTACAAAAAGCGAGGTGAAACACTCAACCAGGGCTGCTTTTTTGAACATTTCTCGAGGGCCATGGCGAGCCATTTCAAAAAAGCTGCACAACTAACGTATAAAATATTGATAAATTTGCTCTGCCTGATGTGTGTGTCAAGTTTCACGAGTTGTCGTTCATATTTAGAACCTCATAATCAGCGTTGTTTTATTGCCGAACCGTGCAATGCCACTCCCACAACTTTTCACGAAAAAGGATGAATTTCGTATTGTGACATCCTCATGGCCGAAACAGTCCTCCGAGCATATATGAGGGCGACCTTGTTGAGTTGCACGGAGAAAAACATCCAAGAAAATAACTTGTATTAGCTTTTACCAGTTGGTGGCGCTACTACTACGATGAAAAATAAGTTGGTAGATGTCTTCAGGGCTGAAGTATCCTCAAATGTGTACAACTTCGAGAAGATAGGATCATCTGAGTCATGTTGCCGGAGCTTTTGTTGCCACAAAGTACAATCGGACTTTTCAGCACCGTAATAGCCACGCCTTTTGCCAAAACGTCACAAATTCGGCAGAGAGTAAGATCATTGTCTTGAGTCTTTTCTGACTAATTTTCAGTCGGATTCGTCAAAAGGGCACCGTGCAGTACGTGAAAATTAAAATAAAAACAAATTTTTGATTCCACTTGGCGGCGCTGTGTGTATAACAAAATAATAACATTAAGATGTCTTCAGGTCGGGACATTTTATTTACAGGTGAAGGTTTGGATTTTTAGGAGCATGTGCAGGGGAGTTATTAAGCATTCATTTATTTGTATTAGGTTCATTTTGTCTTCTTATTATTGATATTTGACTGATTCATTAAAAGCAGACAATTATGTTTTAGGTAAATTTTTTACCTGACATGTTTCGGCGAGTCTTTCGCCTTCTTCAGAGTGTCGCATGATGGTGTCTTGAGACCCGTCTTTATCAGCTGATGTTCCATGAGGGTGTGACTTACCTGTCAAAAAAATTAAAAATCAGAGCAGTAAAAGAATAAGCACAACATGAACATTACAAATCAGCAATCACTGACCACTGCAAAAGGGAAAACCACATCATGGACCGGGAGAAGGGCAGGGTTATCCGCACCGAAGAGAACAAACAACAGCGCTGGATCAGAGAGGCCATTGAGATCTGCAAGCGAGGCATAAAAACCATGAACAGAGACAAGGGAGCCTTTATCCTCTCGACCACCTGGAGCAGCATCTTGGCGGAGTGAACGGACAGCGGGGGGTGTGACTTGCCTTCATTCTTGTGACAGGTAAGTCACGCCCTCATTGAACATCAGCTGATAAAGACGGGTCACAATACACCATCATGTGACACTCTGAAGAAGGCGAAAGACTTTTGTATTGTGACATCCTCAAGGCCTAAACACTCATCCGAGCAAATATAAGGTAGATTTTGTGAACCTGCCCGGAGAAAAACATCAACGAAAATAATTTGTATTTGTTTTAACCAGTTGGTGGCGCTACCACTGCGATCAAAAATAAGTTGGCAGCCGTCTTCAGGGCCTGAATATCCTCAAATGTGAAAAATTTCGAGAAGATGGATCATCTGAATCATTTTGCAGGAACTTTTGTTGCCACGGAGAATAATCAGACTCTGCGGCACCGCAATAGCCACGCCCTTCGAAGGAAAGTCACAAAAATAGGGATAGCGTAAGATCAATGTCTTGAGTCTTTTCTAGCCAATTTTCAATCGGATTCGTTAAAAGGGCACCGTGCAGTACGTCAAAATGTAAAAAATGATATTGATTGGCGCAAGGTGTATAACAGAATATAAACATATAGATGTCTTCAGGTACCGACTCTTTATGTACATGTGAAGTTTTGGATTTTTAGCAGCATGTGCATGAGAGTTATTAAGCATTTTGTCCATTGCGGCGAAGGAAATCTTAAGTGAAAACTTTGAAGCCCCGCCCCCGTCATATAGTATTTCGGAAACAAAAGATTTTAGCCCCAGTGTTTGTCCCAGGTCTTAAGATGCTACAGACAGAATTTTAAGGCAATCAGATGAAGCCTTTAGGATCAGGGTGCAAAAGAATGACCCCTGTAAACATGCAAAAAAGGGCAAAAGTCGGACTTTCAAAAATTCATAACTCACTTCCTGTTCATATTAGACGTTAAAATATCAAATTTTTCGCCATGCCCGATGAGACTGCCAAGTTTGGTGAGTTTTTGTGCATGTTTCGGGGGTCAAAAATGCGATCGAACAATCGGAAAAATAATAATAATAATAATTTCAACAAAAACAATAGCGACTTCGCAGCGGTCGCTGCTCAGGCCCTAATAATAATAATAATAATAATAATAAAAGTAATAATATTTTCTACAAAAACATTAGGGACTTCGCAGCCGTCGCAGCTCGGGCCCTAATAACAATTTCTAGAAAAACGATAGGGACCTCGCAGCGGTCACTGCTCGGGCCCTAATAATAATAATAATAATAATTTCCACAAAAACAATGGGGACCTCGTAGCGGTTGCTGCTCGGGCCCTAATAATAATTTCTACATAAACAATAGGGACCTCGCCGCGGTCGCTGCTCGGGCCCCAATAATAATTTCTACACAAAGTCCATTGTGGTGACCCGCCCCTTTTAAGTAAATTCAAAATGGCCGACTTCCTGTAAAACCTAGCTCATTGCTCCAAGAGACTTTTTTGTAGGTCTTGGTCTTATACATACAGTGAACCCTCGCTACTTCGCGGTTCACCTTTCGCGGGTTCAGTTCTTCGCGGGTCTAAAAAATATTCGGGGGCATTGTAGTTTCGCCGAGCGGCACGACGGGCGCTGGAGCGGTTAGACGGCCGGCGTGCGCCGAAGAAGAGCGTGGGCGAAGAGGAGAGTGGACGAAGAAGAGCACGTTCCCCCGGACACGATCGGTGGCGACGTTTCGCGCGGTTCGGACCGTACCAGGGCTCCGGCCGGCGTGCGTGGCAGTTAAGCCGTAGAGGAGCACCGTCCCCGGGCACGGGCGGTGCCAAGCGGCCCCTAAGTTTAACCGAATGGAAGCTCTGGAGGAGGAGGGCATGCTCGCGTCACAGTAAGCCGAAGAGGAGCACCTTCGCCGGGCACGGGCGGTTCCAAGCGGCCCCTAAGTTTAACCGAATTGAAGCTCCGGAGGAGGCGGGCATGCTCGCGTCACAGTAAGCCGAAGAGGAGCACCTTCCCCGGGCACGGGCGGTGCCAAGCGGCCCCTAAGTTTAACCGAATGGAAGCTCCGGGGGAGGAGGGCGGGCGTGTGTCACAGTTAAGCCGAATTGGAACACCTCTTCCGCCCGGGCACGAACGGAGCGCGAAGCTGTCAGTTATGAATGAATAAATGAATAAATAAATAAATAAATAAAGAATGCCACCTTTCATTTCACAGGGAACACCGGACGGCGTACCAGCAGGTAAAAGTCGGAGTAATTAAATAAATACAAAAAGAATGGCTGGGGAATAAAAAAATAATACGTTTTAATAATAATTTGTTTTTTTTGTTATAACATGAATTTCACTCTCTCTCTCTCTCTCTCTCCCCATATATATATATACATATATATATATATATATATACATATATATATATATATATATACATATATATATATATATATATATATATATATTTATTATATATATATTGTATTTTCTTTTAAGCATTTTTGAAGGTGCGCCGCTACTTCGCGGATTTTCAGTTTCCGCGGGTGGTCTCGGTCCCCATTAACCGCGATAACCGAGGGTTCACTGTACTCCATAAAATTTACAAAAAGCGAGGTGAAACACTCAACCAGGGCTGCTTTTTTGAACATTTCTCGAGGGCCATGGCGAGCCATTTCAAAAAAGCTGCACAACTAACGTATAAAATATTGATAAATTTGCTCTGCCTGATGTGTGTGTCAAGTTTCACGAGTTGTCGTTCATATTTAGAACCTCATAATCAGCGTTGTTTTATTGCCAAAAAGTGCAATGCCACTCCCACAACTTTTCACGAAAAAGGATGAATTTCGTATTGTGACATCCTCATGGCCGAAACAGTCCTCCGAGCATATATGAGGGCGACCTTGTTGAGTTGCACGGAGAAAAACATCCAAGAAAATAACTTGTATTAGCTTTTACCAGTTGGTGGCGCTACTACTACGATGAAAAATAAGTTGGTAGATGTCTTCAGGGCTGAAGTATCCTCAAATGTGTACAACTTCGAGAAGATAGGATCATCTGAGTCATGTTGCCGGAGCTTTTGTTGCCACAAAGTACAATCGGACTTTTCAGCACCGTAATTGCCACGCCTTTTGCCAAAACGTCACAAAACTCGGCAGAGAGTAAGATCATTGTCTTGAGTCTTTTCTGACTAATTTTCAGTCGGATTCGTCAAAAGGGCACCGTGCAGTACGTGAAAATTAAAATAAAAACAAATTTTTGATTCCACTTGGCGGCGCTGTGTGTATAACAAAATAATAACATTAAGATGTCTTCAGGTCGGGACATTTTATTTACAGGTGAATGTTTGGATTTTTAGGAGCATGTGCAGGGGAGTTATTAAGCATTCATTTATTTGTATTAGGTTCATTTTGTCTTCTTATTATTGATATTTGACAGATTCATTAAAAGCAGACAATTATGTTTTCGGTAAAATTTTTTACCTGACATGTTTCGGCGAGTCTTTCGCCTTCTTCAGAGTGTCGCATGATGGTGTCTTGAGACCCGTCTTTATCAGCTGATGTTCCATGTGGGTGTGACTTACCTGTCAAAAAAATGAAAAATCAGAGCAGTAAAAGAACAAGCACTGTCAGGACTCGCCGGTCGGCGAGGAGGAGGTGGACCCAAAAGGCGAGGAGGCAGAGAGGTCAGGAACGTGAAGGGAATTTATTAACTGAAACAACCAGGGCAAACAATGTGGCAGGGTGAAAAATAACAAAAGACAAACTTAACGTGACCAGACTGGGAGGCAGGGCGAGGAACAACACTGAAAGACGGGAACGAAGAGGGGAACCAGAGCATGAACATGAATAAGGAGCAGAACGTGAACAAAGGTGGTCGTGGCTGTCCGTGATTTTCGGCAATGACCCGACACTGGGTTGAGAGCATGGAAGGCTTAAGTAGTCCGGTAATCAGGGGAGCAGATGGGGAGCAGGTGTGTGATCGTTGATGAGGAGCAGGTGCGTGGCTGGTGAGGGCGAGGTGCTGAGGGGAAACGCCCCTGCTCAGCTGATCAAAACAGACAGGAAAAGGCACATGGCAGGAAGGAGGGGAGAAAATAACAACAAAAACAATAACAAAAACCGCATGCATATGAAAACAATAACAAAAGGCTGTCATGCCTGACGCGGATCATGACAGTACCCCCCCCTCAAGGGACGGATTCCAGACGTCCCAAAAAAAAGGAAAAGAAAAGAAAAGGAAAACCATGTCCAAGAACGAGGGTGGGCGGAAGGGGTCGGGAGGTGGGTCAACGACCCGTGATCGAGACCGGTCTGGCGGATTCCCGGGAGGCCAGACCAGCGAGTCTTTTCGTGACCCTTCAGGGGGCCGTGAGGGTGGCCAGGCCAGTGCGTCCCATTGGGGCCATTCAGGCGGACGTCCGGAACGACCCGAACGCCACATGAAGTCCGCTGATGGAGCTGGGGCGAGGAGCGGCGGCAGGCCATGGAACGTCGCCGAGTCAGGAACGTGGCGCGGCGGCTGGTCGTTGAACCCTGCCGAGACAGGAACGTGGAGCTGCGGCAGATTGTCGAGCCCCGCCGAGACAGGAACGTGGAGCGGCGGCTGGTCGTCGAGCCCCGCCGAGACAGGAACGCGGAGCGGCGGCTGGTCGTCGAGCCCCGCCGAGACAGGAACGCGGAGCGGCGGCTGGTCGTCGAACCCCGCCGAGTCAGGAACGCGGAGCGGCGGCTGGTCGTCGAGCCCCGCCGAGTCAGGAACGTGGAGCGGCGGCTGGTCGTCGAGCCCCGCCGAGACAGGAACGCGGAGCGGCGGCTGGTCGTCGAGCCCCGCCGAGTCAGGAACGTGGAGCGGCGGCTGGTCGTCGAACCCCGCCGAGTCAGGAACGTGGAGCGGCGGCTGGTCGTCGAGCGTCGTCGAGACAGGAACGTGGAGCGGCGGCTGGTCGTCGAGCCCCGCCGAGGCGGGAGCGTGGAGCGGCGGCTGGTCGTCGAGCGTCGCCGAGACCGGAACGTGGAGCGACGGCTGGTCGTCGAACCCCGCCGCGTCAGGAACGTGGAGCGGCGGCTGGTCGTCGAACACCGCCGAGACCGGAACGTGGGGCGGCGGCCCATCGTTGAACCCCGCCGACACAGGAACGCGGAGCGACGGCTGGTCGTCGATCCCTGCCGAGACAAGAACATGGAGCGGCGGTGGACGACGACCCACCGCCGAGGCAGGAACCAAGAGCGGCCGCGGGCCGTCGAGCGCCGCCGGGGCCAAGGCGAGCAGTGGCGACGGGTCGTCGGATGCTGCCGCGGCCAGAGCGGGGCGCGGTGGTGGGTCCTCGTGCGTCGCCGAGACTGAGGCGTGACGCGGCGGCGGACCGTCGTCCATCGCGGGCACCGGAACCGGGAGCGGCGGCTGGTCGTCGACCCCTGCCGAGACAAGAATGTGGAGCGGCGGTGGGTCGCCGTCCACCGCCGAGGCAGAAACCAGGAGCGGCCGTGGGTCGTCGAGCGCTGCCGGAGCCAAGGCGAGCAGTGGCGACGGGTCGTCGGATGCTGCCGAGGCCAGAGCGGGGTGCGATGGTGGGTCGTCGTGCGTCGCCGAGGCTGAGGCGTGACTCGGCGGCGGACCGTCGTCCATCGCAGGCACCGGGACCGGGAGCGGCGGCGCTTCATCAGGCGCCGCTGGGACCGATACGGCAGGCGACTGCTCGTCGTCCACCACGGGTGCAGGGACCGGGAGTGACGGCTGCGGGCCGTGTTCTGCCAAAACGTGAGCTTGGAGCGGAGGCAAGGCGTGCCCCACCGGAACATGGGCTTGGGACGGACGCACAACGTGCTCCGCCGGAACGTGAGCTTGGGACGGACGCGCAGCGTGCTCCTCCTGAACGTGAACCTGGGTCGGAAGCAGGGTGTGCTTCCCCTGAACGTGGACTTGGGACGGACGCACAACGTGCTCCGCCTGAACGTGAGCTTGGGACGGACGCACAGCGTGCTCCGCCTGAACGTGAGCTTGGGACGGACACACAGCGTGCTCCGCCTGAACGTGAACTAGGGACGGACGCCGGACGGGCTCCGCGTGAACGTGAACTTGGGTCGGGGGCAGGATGTGCTCCGCCTGAACGTGAACTTGGTTCGGGCGCACAGCGTGCTCCGCTGGATCGGGAGCTGGGATCGCCATTGGGGCCCCGGGACGGGGCTCGGCCGCTGACGGGGAGCCGGGACACGGCTCAGCAGCTGGCGGGGAGCCGGGACTGGGCTCAGCAGCTGGCGGGGAGCCGGGACTGGGCTCAGCAGCTGGCGGGGAGCCGGGACTGGGCTCAGCAGCTGGCGGGGAGCCGGGACTGGGCTCAGCAGCTGGCGGGGAGCCGGGACTGGGCTCAGCAGCTGGCGGGGAGCCGGGACTGGGCTCAGCAGCTGGCGGGGAGCCGGGACAGGGCTCAGCAGCTGGCGGGGAGCCGGGACAGGGCTCAGCAGCTGGCGGGGAGCCGGGACAGGGCTCAGCAGCTGGCGGGGAGCCGGGACAGGGCTCAGCAGCTGGCGGGGAGCCGGGACAGGGCTCAGCAGCTGGCGGGGAGCCGGAACGGGGCTCGGCCGCCTTCGAGGAGTCGGCACGGGACTCTGGAGGCTGCGGCTCGCATGGAGGCGGCGGGGTCCGTGCAGCGGGAGCTGCATTGGTCAC
The DNA here is from genome assembly GCF_059441095.1 of Idiotropiscis lumnitzeri. Taxonomy (NCBI): domain Eukaryota; kingdom Metazoa; phylum Chordata; class Actinopteri; order Syngnathiformes; family Syngnathidae; genus Idiotropiscis; species Idiotropiscis lumnitzeri. Next base: position 128,639 of record NW_028283765.1, on the reverse strand, counting down.
TGCTGCAGGCGTGGAGGCGACAGCGGGCCGGGTGCAGCAGTCGATCCGGGCACAGCCGAACCGGGGGCCCTGATCCCTGTCAGCCTGCCGCCATAGGGAATCAGGAAAACGGGAGACCTGAGGGACCGTGACTGCGGGGGCTGGTGAACGCGAGCTAGGAGAAGCCAGGGGAGCGTGATCCGGTGCTGAAACTGATGGTGAACGATGTGCGCGACGTGACCGTGACTTCCGGGATTTGGGACGTGAAGCGCGCGAGGGGGAGTGGGAGGTGGTCGCGAAAAACTCAAATGGCTCGGGGGGAGGAGGGTGACGGCTCAAAAATAACTCCGCGTTGCGCTGAGCGACTAAGAGAGTGGCAATATATTCAAAATCATAGTCGTGATCTGGATCGGAAAAAATGTGAGGGGCAAGGTGCTCAAAATCAAACTCGTGACCGGACTTACTCGAACCGTGAGGGGGTGAAAGGGCTTGGTGCTCAAAATCGTCCTCGTAATCCGAATCTATGATCAGGTGAGGGGGTATGACAGGCTGGTAATCGGTGCTGTAATCGGGGGGCAAAAGGGGAGAAACAGACGTCGAGCGGAAAATGGAACCTACTTGAAGGACACGGGGTTGGTCGGCAGGCTGAGGGGGGTTGTCCGTCCGGCGGCGTCCATGAACAAGGAGCAGAACGTGAACAAAGGTGGTCGTGGCTGTCCGTGATTTTCGGCAATGACCCGACAATGGGTTGAGAGCATGGAAGGCTTAAGTAGTCCGGTAATCAGGGGAGCAGATGGGGAGCAGGTGTGTGATCGTTGATGAGGAGCAGGTGCGTGGCTGGTGAGGGCGAGGTGCTGAGGGGAAACGCCCCTGCTCAGCTGATCAAAACAGACAGGAAAAGGCACATGGCAGGAAGGAGGGGAGAAAATAACAACAAAAACAATAACAAAAACCGCATGCATATGAAAACAATAACAAAAGGCTGTCATGCCCGACGCGGATCATGACAAGCACAACATGAACATTACAAATCAGCAATCACTGACCACTGCAAAAGGGAAAACCACATCATGGACCGGGAGAAGGGCAGGGTCATCCGCACCGAAGAGAACAAACAACAGCGCTGGATCAGAGAGGCCATTGAGATCTGCAAGCGAGGCATAAAAACCATGAACAGAGACAAGGGAGCCTTCATCCTCTCTACCACCTGGAGCAGCATCTTGGCGGAGTGAACGGACAGCGGGGGGCGTGACTTGCCTTCATTCTTGTGACAGGTAAGTCACGCCCTCATGGAACATCAGCTGATAAAGACGGGTCACAAGACACCATCATGTGACACTCTGAAGAAGGCGAAAGACTTTCGTATTGTGACATCCTCAAGGCCTAAACACTCATCCGAGCAAATATAAGGTAGATTTTGTTAACCTGCCCGGAGAAAAAAATCAACGAAAATAATTTGTATTTGTTTTAACCAGTTGGTGGCGCTACCACTGCGATCAAAAATAAGTTGGCAGCCGTCTTCAGGGCCTGAATATCCTCAAATGTGAAAAATTTCGAGAAGATGGATCATCTGAATCATTTTGCAGGAACTTTTGTTGCCACGGAGAATAATCAGACTCTGCGGCACCGTAATAGCCACGCCCTTCGAAGGAAAGTCACAAAAATAGGGATAGAGTAAGATCAATGTCTTGAGTCTTTTCTAGCCAATTTTCAATCGGATTCGTTAAAAGGGCACCGTGCAGTACGTCAAAATGTAAAAAATGATATTGATTGGCGCAAGGTGTATAACAGAATATAAACATATAGATGTCTTCAGGTACCGACTCTTTATGTACATGTGAAGTTTTGGATTTTTAGCAGCATGTGCAGGAGAGTTATTAAGCATTTTGTCCATTGCGGCGAAGGAAATCTTAAGTGAAAACTTTGAAGCCCCGCCCCCGTCATATAGTATTTCGGAAACAAAAGATTTTAGCCCCAATTTTAGCCCCAGTGTTTGTCCCAGGTCTTAAGATGCTACAGACAGAATTTTAAGGCAATCAGATGAAGCCTTTAGGATCAGGGTGCAAAAGAATGACCCCTGTAAACATGCAAAAAAGGGCAAAAGTCGGACTTTCAAAAATTCATAACTCACTTCCTGTTCATATTAGACGTTTAAAATATCAAATTTCTCGCCATGCCCGATGAGACTGCCAAGTTTGGTGAGTTTTTGTGCATGTTTCGGGGGTCAAAAATGCAATCGAACAATCGGAAAAATAATAATAATAATAATTTCTACAAAAACAACAGGGATTTCGCAGCGGTCGCTGCTCGGGCCCTAATAATAATTTCTACATAAACAATAGGGACCTCTCAGCGGTCGCTGCTCGGGCCCCAATAATAATTTCTACACAAAGTCCATTGTGGTGACCCGCCCCCTTTTAAGTAAATTCAAAATGGCCGACTTCCTGTAAAACCTAGCTCATTGCTCCAAGAGACTTTTTTGTAGGTCTTGGTCTTATACATAGAGTGAACCCTCGCTACTTGGCGGTTCACCTTTCGCGGGTTCAGTGCTTCGCGGGTCTAAAAAATATTCGGGGGCATTGTAGTTTCGCCGAGCGGTACGACGGGGCGCTGGAGCGGTTAGACGGCCGGTGTGCGCCGAAGAAGAGCGTGGGCGAAGAGGAGAGTGGACGAAGAAGAGCACGTTCCCCCGGACACGATCGGTGGCGACGTTTCGCGCGGTTCGGACAGTACCAGAGCTCCGGCCGGCGTGCGTGGCAGTTAAGCCGTAGAGGAGAACCTTCCCCGGGCACGGGCGGTGCCAAGCGGCCCCTAAGTTTAACCGAATGGAAGCTCCGGAGGAGGAGGGCATGCTCGCGTCACAGTAAGCCGAAGAGGAGCACCTTCCCCGGGCACGGGCGGTTCCAAGCGGCCCCTAAGTTTAACCGAATGGAAGCTCCGGAGGAGGAGGGCATGCTCGCGTCACAGTAAGCCGAAGAGGAGCACCTTCCCCGGGCACGGGCGGTGCCAAGCGGCCCCTAAGTTTAACCGAATGGAAGCTCCGGGGGAGGAGGGCGGGTGTGTGTCACAGTTAAGCCGAATTGGAGCACCTCTTCCGCCCGGGCACGAGCGGAGCGCGAAGCTGTCAGTTATGAATGTATAAAAGAATAAATAAATAAATGAATAAAGAATGCCACCTTTCATTTCACAGGGCACACCGGACGGCGTACCAGCAGGTAAAAGTCGGAGTAATTAAATAAATACAAAAAGAATGGCTGGGGAATAAAAAAATAATACGTTTTAATAATAATTTGGTTTTTTTGTTATAACATGAATTTCACTCTCTCTCTCTCTCTCTCCCCGTATATATATATATATATATATATATATATATATATATATATATATATATATATTTATTATATATATTGTATTTTCTTTTAAGCATTTTTGAAGGTGCGCCGCTACTTCGCGGATTTTCAGTTTCCGCGGGTGGTCTCGGTCCCCATTAACCGCGATAACCGAGGGTTCACTGTACTCCATAAAATTTACAAAAAGCGAGGTGAAACACTCAACCAGGGCTGCTTTTTTGAACATTTCTCGAGGGCCATGGCGAGCCATTTCAAAAAAGCTGCACAACTAACGTATAAAATATTGATAAATTTGCTCTGCCTGATGTGTGTGTCAAGTTTCACGAGTTGTCGTTCATATTTAGAACCTCATAATCAGCGTTGTTTTATTGCCAAACAGTGCAATGCCACTCCCACAACTTTTCACGAAAAAGGATGAATTTCGTATTGTGACATCCTCATGGCCGAAACAGTCCTCCGAGCATATATGAGGGCGACCTTGTTGAGTTGCACGGAGAAAAACATCCAAGAAAATAACTTTTATTAGCTTTTACCAGTTGGTGGCGCTACTACTACGATGAAAAATAAGTTGGTAGATGTCTTCAGGGCTGAAGTATCCTCAAATGTGTACAACTTCGAGAAGATAGGATCATCTGAGTCATGTTGCCGGAGCTTTTGTTGCCACAAAGTACAATCGGACTTTTCAGCACCGTAATAGCCACGCCTTTTGCCAAAACGTCACAAAACTCGGCAGAGAGTAAGATCATTGTCTTGAGTCTTTTCTGACTAATTTTCAGTCGGATTCGTCAAAAGGGCACGGTGCAGTACGTGAAAATTAAAATAAAAACAAATTTTTGATTCCACTTGGCGGCGCTGTGTGTATAACAAAATAATAACATTAAGATGTCTTCAGGTCGGGACATTTTATTTACAGGTGAAGGTTTGGATTTTTAGGAGCATGTGCAGGGGAGTTATTAAGCATTCATTTATTTGTATTAGGTTCATTTTGTCTTCTTATTATTGATATTTGACAGATTCATTAAAAGCAGACAATTATGTTTTCGGTAAATTTTTTACCTGACATGTTTCGGCGAGTCTTTCGCCTTCTTCAGAGTGTCGCATGATGGTGTCTTGAGACCCGTCTTTATCAGCTGATGTTCCATGAGGGTGTGACTTACCTGTCAAAAAAATGAAAAATCAGAGCAGTAAAAGAACAAGCACAACATGAACATTACAAATCAGCAATCACTGACCACTGCAAAAGGGAAAACCACATCATGGACCGGGAGAAGGGCAGGGTCATCCGCACAGAAGAGAACAAACAACAGCGCTGGATCAGAGAGGCCATTGAGATCTGCAAGCAAGGCATAAAAACCATGAACAGAGACAAGGGAGCCTTCATCCTCTCTACCACCTGGACCAGCATCTTGGCGGAGTTAACGGACAGCGGGGGGCGTGACTTGCCTTCATTCTTGTGACAGGTAAGTCACGCCCTCATGGAACATCAGCTGATAAAGACGGGCCACAAGACACCATCATGTGACACTCTGAAGAAGGCGAAAGACTTTCGTATTGTGACATCCTCAAGGCCTAAACACTCATCCGAGCAAATATAAGGTAGATTTTGTTAACCTGCCCGGAGAAAAACATCAACGAAAATAATTTGTATTTGTTTTAACCAGTTGGTGGCGCTACCACTGCGATCAAAAATAAGTTGGCAGCCGTCTTCAGGGCCTGAATATCCTCAAATGTGAAAAATTTCGAGAAGATGGATCATCTGAATCATTTTGCAGGAACTTTTGTTGCCACGGAGAATGATCAGACTCTGCGGCACCGTAATAGCCACGCCCTTCGAAGGAAAGTCACAAAAATAGGGATAGAGTAAGATCAATGTCTTGAGTCTTTTCTAGCCAATTTTCAATCGGATTCGTTAAAAGGGCACCGTGCAGTACGTCAAAATGTAAAAAATGATATTTATTGGCGCAAGGTGTATAACTGAATATAAACATATAGATGTCTTCAGGTACCGACTCTTTATGTACATGTGAAGTTTTGGATTTTTAGCAGCATGTGCAAGAGAGTTATTAAGCATTTTGTCCATTGCGGCGAAGGAAATCTTAAGTGAAAACTTCGAAGCCCCGCCCCCGTCATATTGTATTTCGGAAACAAAAAGTTTTAGCCCCAGTGTTTGTCCCAGGTCTTAAGATGCTACAGACAGAATTTTAAGGCAATCAGATGAAGCCTTTAGGATCAGGGTGCAAAAGAATGACCCCTGTAAACATGCAAAAAAGGGCAAAAGTCGGACTTTCAAAAATTCATAACTCACTTCCTGTTCATATTAGACGTTAAAATATCAAATTTTTCGCCATGCCCGATGAGACTGCCAAGTTTGGTGAATTTTTGTGCATGTTTCGGGGGTCAAAAATGCAATCGAACAATCGGAAAAATAATAATAATAATAATTTCTACAAAAACAATAGGGACTTCGCAGCGGTCGCTGCTCAGGCCCTAATAATAATAATAATAATAATAATAATAAAAGTAATAATATTTTCTACAAAAACAATAGGGACCTCGCAGCCGTCGCAGCTTGGGCCCTAATAACAATTTCTAGAAAAACAATAGGGACCTCGCAGCGGTCACTGCTCGGGCCCTAATAATAATAATAATAATAATTTCCACAAAAACAATGGGGACCTCGTAGCGGTCGCTGCTCGGGCCCTAATAATAATTTCTACATAAACAATAGGGACCTCGCCGCGGTCGCTGCTCGGGCCCCAATAATAATTTCTACACAAAGTCCATTGTGGTGACCCGCCCCCTTTTAAGTAAATTCAAAATGGCCGACTTCCTGTAAAACCTAGCTTATTGCTCCAAGAGACTTTTTTGTAGGTCTTGGTCTTATACATACAGTGAACCCTCGCTACTTCGCGGTTCACCTTTCGCGGGTTCAGTGCTTCGCGGGTATAAAAAATATTCGGGGGCATTGTAGTTTCGCCGAGCGGCACGACGGGGCGCTGGAGCGGTTAGACGGCCGGCGTGCGCCGAAGAAGAGCGTGGGCGAAGAGGAGAGTGGACGAAGAAGAGCACGTTCCCCCGGACACGATCGGTGACGACGTTTCGCGCGGTTCGGACCGTACCAGAGCTCCGGCCGGCGTGCGTGGCAGTTAAGCCGTAGAGGAGCACCTTCCCCGGGCACGGGCGGTGCCAAGCGGCCCCTAAGTTTAACCGAATGGAAGCTCCGGAGGAGGAGGGCATGCTCGCGTCACAGTAAGCCGAAGAGGAGCACCTTCCCCGGGCACGGGCGGTTCCAAGCGGCCCCTAAGTTTAACCGAATGGAATCTCCGGAGGAGGAGGGCATGCTCACGACACAGTAAGCCGAAGAGGAGCACCTTCCCCGGGCACGGGCGGTGCCAAGCGGCCCCTAAGTTTAACCGAATGGAAGCTCCGGGGGAGGAGGGTGGGCGTGTGTCACAGTTAAGCCGAATTGGAGCACCTCTTCCGCCCGGGCACGAGCGGAGCGCGAAGCTGTCAGTTATGAATGAATAAATGAATAAATAAATAAAGAATGCCACCTTTCATTTCACAGGGCACACCGGACGGCGTACCAGCAGGTAAAAGTCGGAGTAATTAAATAAATACAAAAAGAATGGCTGGGGAATAAAAAAATAATACGTTTTAATAATAATTTGTTTTTTTTGTTATAACATGAATTTCACTCTCTCTCTCCCCGTATATATATATATATATATATACATATATATATATATATATATATATATATATTTATTATATATATTGTATTTTCTTTTAAGCATTTTTGAAGGTGCGCCGCTACTTCGCGGATTTTCAGTTTTCGCGGGTGGTCTCTGTCCCCATTAACCGCCATAACCGAGGGTTCACTGTACTCCATAAAATTTACAAAAAGCGAGGTGAAACACTCAACCAGGGCTGCTTTTTTGAACATTTCTCGAGGGCCATGGCGAGCCATTTCAAAAAAGCTGCACAACTAACGTATAAAATATTGATAAATTTGCTCTGCCTGATGTGTGTGTAAAGTTTCACGAGTTGTCGTTCATATGTAGAACCTCATAATCAGCGTTGTTTTATTGCCGAACAGTGCAATGCCACTCCCACAACTTTACACGAAAAAGGACGAATTTCGTATTGTGACATCCTCATGGCCGAAACAGTCATCCGAGCATATATGAGGGCGACCTTGTTGAGTTGCACGGAGAAAAACATCCAAGAAAATAACTTGTATTAGCTTTTACCAGTTGGTGGCGCTACTACTACGATGAAAAATAAGTTGGTAGATGTCTTCAGGGCTGAAGTATCCTCAAATGTGTACAACTTCGAGAAGATAGGATCATCTGAGTCATGTTGCCGGAGCTTTTGTGGCCACAGAGTACAATCTGACTTTTCAGCACCGTAATAGCCATGCCTTTTGCCAAAACATCACAAAATTCGGCAGAGAGAAAGATCATTGTCTTGAGTCTTTTCTGACTAATTTTCAGTCGGATTTGTCAAAAGGGCACCGTGCAGGATGTGAAAATTAAAATAAAAACACATTTTTGATTCCACTTGGCGGCGCTGTGTGTATAACAAAATAATAACATTAAGATGTCTTCAGGTCGGGACGTTTTATTTACAGGTGAAGGTTTGGATTTTCAGGAGCATGTGCAGGGGAGTTATTAAGCATTCATTTATTTGTATTAGGTTCATTTTGTCTTCTTATTATTGATATTTGACTGATTCATTAAAAGCAGACAATTATGTTTTAGGTTAATTTTTTACCTGACATGTTTCGGCGAGTCTTTCGCCTTCTTCAGAGTGTCGCATGATGGTGTCTTGAGACCCGTCTTTATCAGCTGATGTTCCATGAGGGTGTGACTTACCTGTCAAAAAAATGAAAAATCAGAGCAGTAAAAGAACAAGCACAACATGAACATTACAAATCAGCAATCACTGACCACTGCAAAAGGGAAAACCACATCATGGACCGGGAGAAGGGCAGGGTCATCCGCACCGAAGAGAACAAACAACAGCGCTGGATCAGAGAGGCCATTGAGATCTGCAAGCGAGGCATAAAAACCATGAACAGAGACAAGGGAGCCTTCATCCTCTCTACCACCTAGAGCAGCATCTTGGCGGAGTGAACGGACAGCGGGGGTGTGACTTGCCTTCATTCTTGTGACAGGTAAGTCACGCCCTCATGGAACATCAGCTGATAAAGACGGGTCACAAGACACCATCATGTGACACTCTGAAGAAGGCGAAAGACTTTCGTATTGTGACATCCTCAAGGCCTAAACACTCATCCGAGCAAATATAAGGTAGATTTTGTGAACCTGCCCGGAGAAAAACATCAACGAAAATAATTTGTATTTGTTTTAACCAGTTGGTGGCGCTACCACTGCGATCAAAAATAAGTTGGCAGCCGTCTTCAGGGCCTGAATATCCTCAAATGTGAAAAATTTCGAGAAGATGGATCATCTGAATCATTTTGCAGGAACTTTTGTTGCCACGGAGAATAATCAGACTCTGCGGCACCGCAATAGCCACGCCCTTCGAAGGAAAGTCACAAAAATAGGGATAGAGTAAGATCAATGTCTTGAGTCTTTTCTAGCCAATTTTCAATCGGATTCGTTAAAAGGGCACCGTGCAGTACGTCAAAATGTAAAAAATGTTATTGATTGGCGCAAGGTGTATAACAGAATATAAACATATAGATGTCTTCAGGTACCGACTCTTTATGTACATGTGAAGTTTTGGATTTTTAGCAGCATGTGCAGGAGAGTTATTAAGCATTTTGTCCATTGCGGCGAAGGAAATCTTAAGTGAAAACTTTGAAGCCCCGCCCCCGTCATATAGTATTTCGGAAACAAAAGATTTTAGCCCCAGTGTTTGTCCCAGGTCTTAAGATGCTACAGACAGAATTTTAAGGCAATCAGATGAAGCCTTTAGGATCAGGGTGCAAAAGAATGACCCCTGTAAACATGCAAAAAAGGGCAAAAGTCGGACTTTCAAAAATTCATAACTCACTTCCTGTTCATATTAGACGTTAAAATATCAAATTTCTCGCCATGCCCGATGAGACTGCCAAGTTTGGTGAGTTTTTGTGCATGTTTCGGGGTCAAAAATGCGATCGTACAATCGGAAAAATAATAATAATAATAATTTCTACAAAAACAACAGGGACTTCGCAGCGGTCGCTGCTCAGGCCCTAATAATAATAATAATAATAATAATAAAAGTAATGATATTTTCTACAAAAACAATAGGGACCTCGCAGCCGTCGCAGCTCGGGCCCTAATAACAATTTCTAGAAAAACAATAGGGACCTCGCAGCGGTCACTGCTCGGGCCCTAATAATAATAATAATAATAATTTCCACAAAAACAATGGGGACCTCGTAGCGGTCGCTGCTCGGGCCCTAATAATAATTTCTACATAAACAATAGGGACCTCGCCGCGGTCGCTGCTCGGGCCCCAATAATAATTTCTACACAAAGTCCATTGTGGTGACCCGCCCCTTTTAAGTAAATTCCAAATGGCCGACTTCCTGTAAAACCTAGCTCATTGCTCCAAGAGACTTTTTTGTAGGTCTTGGTCTTATACATACAGTGAACCCTCGCTACTTCGCGGTTCACCTTTCGCGGGTTCAGTGCTTCGCGGGTATAAAAAATATTCGGGGGCATTGTAGTTTCGCCGAGCGGCACGACGGGCGCTGGAGCGGTTAGACGGCCGGCGTGCGCCGAAGAAGAGCGTGGGCGAAGAGGAGAGTGGACGAAGAAGAGCACGTTCCCCCGGACACGATCGGTGGCGACGTTTCGCGCGGTTCGGACCGTACCAAGGCTCCGGCCGGCGTGCGTGGCAGTTAAGCCGTAGAGGAGCACCGTCCCCGGGCACGGGCGGTGCCAAGCGGCCCCTAAGTTTAACCGAATGGAAGCTCCGGAGGAGGAGGGCATGCTCGCGTCACAGTAAGCCGAAGAGGAGCACCTTCCCCAGGCACGGGCGGTTCCAAGCGGCCCCTAAGTTTAACCAAATGGAAGCTCCGGAGGAGGAGGGCATGCTCGCGTCACAGTAAGCCGAAGAGGAGCACCTTTGCCGGGCACGGGCGGTTCCAAGCGGCCCCTAAGTTTAACCGAATGGAAGCTCCGGAGGAGGCGGGCATGCTCGCGTCACAGTAAGCCGAAGAGGAGCACCTTCCCCGGGCACGGGCGGTGCCAAGCGGCCCCTAAGTTTAACCGAATGGAAGCTCCGGGGGAGGAGGGCGGGCGTGTGTCACAGTTAAGCCGAATTGGAACACCTCTTCCGCCCGGACACGAACGGAGCGCGAAGCTGTCAGTTATGAATGAATAAATGAATAAATAAATAAATAATTAAAGAATGCCACCTTTCATTTCACAGGGAACACCGGACGGCGTACCAGCTGGTAAAAGTCGGAGTAATTAAATAAATACAAAAAGAATGGCTGGGGAATAAAAAAATAATACGTTTTAATAATAATTTGGTTTTTTTGTTATAACATGAATTTCACTCTCTCTCTCTCTCTCTCCCCGTATATATATATATATATATATATATATATATATATATATATATATATATATATATATATATTTATTATATATATTGTATTTTCTTTTAAGCATTTTTGAAGGTGCGCCGCTACTTCGCGGATTTTCAGTTTCCGCGGGTGGTCTCGGTCCCCATTAACCGCGATAACCGAGGGTTCACTGTACTCCATAAAATTTACAAAAAGCGAGGTGAAACACTCAACCAGGGCTGCTTTTTTGAACATTTCTCGAGGGCCATGGCGAGCCATTTCAAAAAAGCTGCACAACTAACGTATAAAATATTGATAAATTTGCTCTGCCTGATGTGTGTGTCAAGTTTCACGAGTTGTCGTTCATATTTAGAACCTCGTAATCAGCGTTGTTTTATTGCCAAACAGTGCAATGCCACTCCCACAACTTTTCACGAAAAAGGATGAATTTCGTATTGTGACATCCTCATGGCCGAAACAGTCCTCCGAGCATATATGAGGGCGACCTTGTTGAGTTGCACGGAGAAAAACATCCAAGAAAATAACTTGTATTAGCTTTTACCAGTTGGTGGCGCTACTACTACGATGAAAAATAAGTTGGTAGATGTCTTCAGGGCTGAAGTATCCTCAAATGTGTACAACTTCGAGAAGATAGGATCATCTGAGTCATGTTGCCGGAGCTTTTGTTGCCACAGAGTACAATCGGACTTTTCAGCACCGTAATAGCCACGCCTTTTGCCAAAACGTCACAAAATTCGGCAGAGAGTAAGATCATTGTCTTGAGTCTTTTCTGACTAATTTTCAGTCGGATTCGTCAAAAGGGCACCGTGCAGTATGTGAAAATTAAAATAAAAACAAATTTTTGATTCCACTTGGCGGCGCTGTGTGTATAACAAAATAATAACATTAAGATGTCTTCAGGTCGGGACATTTTATTTACAGGTGAAGGTTTGGATTATTAGGAGCATGTGCAGGGGAGTTATTAAGCATTCATTTATTTGTATGAGGTTCATTTTGTCTTCTTATTATTGATATTTGACAGATTCATTAAAAGCAGACAATTATGTTTTAGGTAAATGTTTTACCTGACATGTTTCGGCGAGTCTTTCGCCTTCTTCAGAGTGTCGCATGATGGTGTCTTGAGACCCGTCTTTATCAGCTTATGTTCCATGAGGGTGTGAATTACCTGTCAAAAAAATGAAAAATCATAGCAGTAAAAGAACAAGCACAACATGAATATTACAAATCAGCAATCACTGACCACTGCAGAAGGGAAAACCACATCATGGACCGGGAGAAGGGCAGGGTCATCCGCACCGAAGAGAACAAACAACAGCGCTGGATCAGAGAGGCCATTGAGATCTGCAAGCGAGGCATAAAAACCATGAACAGAGACAAGGGAGCCTTCATCCTCTCTACCACCTGGAGCAGCATCTTGGCGGAGTGAACGGACAGCGGGGGGTGTGACTTGCCTTCATTCTTGTGACAGGTAAGTCACGCCCTCATGGAACATCAGCTGATAAAGACGGGTCACAAGACACCATCATGTGACACTCTGAAGAAGGCGAAAGACTTTCGTATTGTGACATCCTCAAGGCCTAAACACTAATCCGAGCAAATATAAGGTAGATTTTGTGAACCTGCCCGGAGAAAAACATCAACGAAAATAATTTGTATTTGTTTTACCAGTTGGTGGCGCTACCACTGCGATCAAAAATAAGTTGGCAGCCGTCTTCAGGGCCTGAATATCCTCAAATGTGAAAAATTTCGAGAAGATGGATCATCTGAATCATTTTGCAGGAACTTTTGTTGCCACGGAGAATAATCAGACTCTGCGGCACCGCAATAGCCACGCCCTTCGAAGGAAAGTCACAAAAATAGGGATAGAGTAAGATCAATGTCTTGAGTCTTTTCTCGCCAATTTTCAATCGGATTCGTTAAAAGGGCACCGTGCAGTACGTCAAAACGTAAAAAATGATATTGATTGGCGCAAGGTGTATAACAGAATATAAACATATAGATGTCTTCAGGTACCGACTCTTTATGTACATGTGAAGTTTTGGATTTTTAGCAGCATGTGCAGGAGAGTTATTAAGCATTTTGTCCATTGCGGCGAAGGAAATCTTAAGTGAAAACTTTGAAGCCCCGCCCCCGTCATATAGTATTTCAGAAACAAAAGATTTTAGCCCCAGTGTTTGTCCCAGGTCTTAAGATGCTACAGACAAAATTTTAAGGCAATCAGATGAAGCCTTTAGGATCAGGGTGCAAAAGAATGACCCCTGTAAACATGCAAAAAAGAGCAAAAGTCGGACTTTCAAAAATTCATAACTCACTTCCTGTTCATATTAGACGTTTAAAATATCAAATTTCTCGCCATGCCCGATGAGACTGCCAAGTTTGGTGAGTTTTTGTGCATGTTTCGGGGGTCAAAAATGCGATCGAACAATCGGAAAAATAATAATAATAATAATTTCTACAAAAACAACAGGGACTTCGCAGCGGTCGCTGCTCAGGCCCTAATAATAATAATAATAATAATAATAAAAAAAGTAATAATATTTTCTAGAAAAACAATAGGGACCTCGCAGCGGTCACTGCTCGGGCCCTAATAATAATAATAATCATAATTTCCACAAAAACAATGGGGACCTCGTAGCGGTCGCTGCTCGGCCCTAATAATAATTTCTACATAAACAATAGGGACCTCGCCGCGGTCGCTGCTCGGGCCCCAATAATAATTTCTACACAAAGTCCATTGTGGTGACCCGCCCCCTTTTAAGTAAATTCAAAATGGCCGACTTCCTGTAAAACCTAGCTCATTGCTCCAAGAGACTTTTTTGTAGGTCTTGGCCTTATACATACAGTGAACCCTCGCTACTTCGCGGTTCACCTTTCGCGGGTTCAGTGCTTCGCGGGTATAAAAAATATTCGGGGGCATTGTAGTTTCGCCGAGCGGCACGACGGGCGCTGGAGCGGTTAAACGGCCGGCGTGCGCCGAAGAAGAGCGTGGGCGAAGAGGAGATTGGACGAAGAAGAGCACGTTCCCCCGGACACGATCGGTGGCGACGTTTCGCGCGGTTCGGACCGTACCAGAGCTCCGGCCGGCGTGCGTGGCAGTTAAGCCGTAGAGGAGCACCTTCCCCGGGCACGGGCGGTGCCAAGCGGCCCCTAAGTTTAACCGAATGGAAGCTCCGGAGGAGGAGGGCATGCTCGCGTCACAGTAAGCCGAAGAGGAGCACCTTCCCCGGGCACGGGCGGTTCCAAGCGGCCCCTAAGTTTAACCGAATGGAAGCTCCGGAGGAGGAGGGCATGCTCGCGTCACAGTAAGCCGAAGAGGAGCACCTTCGCCGGGCACGGGCGGTTCCAAGCGGCCCCTAAGTTTAACCGAATGGAAGCTCCGGAGGAGGAGGGCATGCTCGCGACACAGTAAGCCGAAGAGGAGCACCTTCCCCGGGCACGGGCGGTGCCAAGCGGCCCCTAAGTTTAACCGAATGGAAGCTCCGGGGGAGGAGGGCGGGCGTGTGTCACAGTTAAGCCGAATTGGAACAGCTCTTCCGCCCGGGCACGAACGGAGCGCGAAGCTGTCAGTTATGAATGAATAAATAAATAAATAAATAAAGAATGCCACCTTTCATTTCACAGGGCACACCGGACGGCGTACCAGCAGGTAAAAGTCGGAGTAATTAAATAAATACAAAAAGAATGGCTGGGGAATAAAAAAATAATACGTTTTAATAATAATTTGGTTTTTTTGTTATAACATGAATTTCACTCTCTCTCTCTCTCCTCGTATATATATATATATATATATATATATATAAATATATATATATATATATATATTTATATATTTATTATATATATTGTATTTTTTTTTAAGCATTTTTGAAGGTGCGCCGCTACTTCGCGGATTTTCAGTTTTTGCGGGTGGTCTCGGTCCCCATTATAATATAATAATAATAATATAATATTCCCTTTATTAGTCCCACAATGGGGAAATTTGAGATTCTAACCCAGGCCTCGTGGGGAGACTGGGTCCTGAACGCGGCGCCTTAGACCACTCGGCCATCCTGGCAGCCATAATAATACTAATATTCCCTTTATTAGTCCCACAATGGGGAAATTCGAGATTCGAACCCAGGCCTCCTGGGGAGACTGGGTCCTGAACGCGGCGCCTTAGACCACTCGGCCATCCTGGCAGCCAAAGAAATCATGCGAGGCACATCAGGTGGGGATCGAACCCGCGCCGATAATACGTGCTTGCACTGCAATTCTTGTCATTGACCATTCGACCATTTTAACATTAACCGCGATAACCGAGGGTTCACTGTACTCCATAAAATTTACAAAAAGCGAGGTGAAACACTCAACCAGGGCTGCTTTTTTGAACATTTCTCGAGGGCCATGGCGAGCCATTTCAAAAAAGCTGCACAACTAACGGATAAAATATTGATAAATTTGCTCTGCCTGATGTGTGTGTAAAGTTTCACGAGTTGTCGTTCATATTTAGAACCTCATAATCAGCGTTGTTTTATTGCCGAACAGTGCAATGCCACTCCCACAACTTTTCACGAAAAAGGATGAATTTCGTATTGTGACATCCTCATGGCCGAAACAGTCATCCGAGCATATATGAGGGCGACCTTGTTGAGTTGCACGGAGAAAAACATCCAAGAAAATAATTTGTATTAGCTTTTACCAGTTGGTGGCGCTACTACTACGATGAAAAATAAGTTGGTAGATGTCTTCAGGGCTGAAGTATCCTCAAATGTGTACAACTTCGAGAAGATAGGATCATCTGAGTCATGTTGCCGGAGCTTTTGTTGCCACAAAGTACAATCGGACTTTTCAGCACCGTAATAGCCACGCCTTTTGCCAAAACGTCACAAAATTCGGCAGAGAGTAAGATCATTGTCTTGAGTCTTTTCTGACAAATTTTCAGTCGGATTCGTCAAAAGGGCACCGTGCAGTATGTGAAAATTAAAATAAAAACACATTTTTGATTCCACTTGGCGGCGCTGTGTGTATAACAAAATAATAACATTAAGATGTCTTCAGGTCGGGACGTTTTATTTACAGGTGAAGGTTTGGATTTTTAGGAGCATGTGCAGGGGAGTTATTAAGCATTCATTTATTTGTATTAGGTTCATTTTGTCTTCTTATTATTGATATTTGACAGATTCATTAAAAGCAGACAATTATGTTTTAGGTTAATTTTTTACCTGACATGTTTCGGCGAGTCTTTCGCCTTCTTCAGAGTGTCGCATGATGGTGTCTTGAGACCCGTCTTTATCAGCTGATGTTCCATGAGGGTGTGACTTACCTGTCAAAAAAATGAAAAATCAGAGCAGTAAAAGAACAAGCACAACATGAATATTACAAATCAGCAATCACTGACCACTGCAAAAGGGAAAACCACATCATGGACCGGGAGAAGGGCAGGGTCATCCGCAACGAAGAGAACAAACAACAGCGCTGGATCAGAGAGGCCATTGAGATCTGCAAGCGAGGCATAAAAACCATGAACAGAGACAAGGGAGCCTTCATCCTCTCTACCACCTGGAGCAGCATCTTGGCGGAGTGAACGGACAGCGGGGGGCGTGACTTGCCTTCATTCTTGTGACAGGTAAGTCACGCCCTCATGGAACATCAGCTGATAAAGACGGGTCACAAGACACCATCATGTGACACTCTGAAGAAGGCGAAAGACTTTCATATTGTGACATCCTCAAGGCCTAAACACTCATCCGAACAAACATAAGGTAGATTTTGTTAACCTGCCCGGAGAAAAACATCAACGAAAATAATTTGTATTTGTTTTAACCAGTTGGTGGCGCTACCACTGCGATCAAAAATAAGTTGGCAGCCGTCTTCAGGGCCTGAATATCCTCAAATGTGAAAAATTTCGAGAAGATGGATCATCTGAATCATTTTGCAGGAACTTTTGTTGCCACGGAGATTAATCAGACTCTGCGGCACCGTAATAGCCACGCCCTTCGAAGGAAAGTCACAAAAATAGGGATAGAGTAAGATCAATGTCTTGAGTCTTTTCTAGCCAATTTTCAATCGGATTCGTTAAAAGGGCACCGTGCAGTACGTCAAAATGTATAAAATTATATTGATTGGCGCAAGGTGTATAACTGAATATAAACATATCGATGTCTTCAGGTACCGACTCTTTATGTACATGTGAAGTTTTGGATTTTTAGCAGCATGTGCAGGAGAGTTATTAAGCATTTTGTCCATTGCGGCGAAGGAAATCTTAAGTGAAAACTTCGAAGCCCCGCCCCCGTTCATATAGTATTTCGGAAACAAAAGATTTTAGCCCCAGTGTTTGTCCCAGGTCTTAAGATGCTACAGACAGAATTTTAAGGCAATCAGATGAAGCCTTTAGGATCAGGGTGCAAAAGAATGACCCCTGTAAACATGCAAAAAAGGGCAAAAGTCGGACTTTCAAAAATTCATAACTCACTTCCTGTTCATATTAGACGTTAAAATATCAAATTTTTCGCCATGCCCGATGAGACTGCCAAGTTTGGTGAATTTTTGTGCATGTTTCGGGGGTCAAAAATGCGATCGAACAATCGGAAAAATAATAATAATAATAATTTCTACAAAAACAATAGGGACTTCGCAGCCGTCGCAGCTCGGGCCCTAATAACAATAGGGACCTCGCAGCGGTCACTGCTCGGGCCCTAATAATATTAATAATAATAATTTCCACAAAAACAATGGGGACCTCGTAGCGGTCGCTGCTCGGGCCCTAATAATAATTTCTACATAAACAATAGGGACCTCGCCGCGGTCGCTGCTCGGGCCCCAATAATAATTTCTACACAAAGTCCATTGTGGTGACCCGCCCCCTTTTAAGTAAATTCAAAATGGCCGACTTCCTGTAAAACCTAGCTCATTGCTCCAAGAGACTTTTTTGTAGGTCTTGGTCTTATACATACAGTGAACCCTCGCTACTTCGCGGTTCACCTTTCGCGGGTTCAGTGCTTCGCGGGTATAAAAAATATTCGGGGGCATTGTAGTTTCGCCGAGCGGCACGACGGGGCGCTGGAGCGGTTAGACGGCCGGCGTGCGCCGAAGAAGAGCGTGGGCGAAGAGGAGAGTGGACGAAGAAGAGCACGTTCCCCCGGACACGATCGGTGGCGACGTTTCGCGCGGTTCGGACCGTACCAGAGCTCCGGCCGGCGTGCGTGGCAGTTAAGCCGTAGAGGAGCACCTTCCCCGGGCACGGGCGGTGCCAAGCGGCCCCTAAGTTTAATGGAATGGAAGCTCCGGAGGAGGAGGGCATGCTCGCGTCACAGTAAGCCGAAGAGGAGCACCTTCCCCGGGCACGGGCGGTTCCAAGCGGCCCCTAAGTTTAACCGAATGGAAGCTCCGGGGGAGGAGGGTGGGCGTGTGTCACAGTTAAGCCGAATTGGAGCACCTCTTCCGCCCGGGCACGAGCGGAGCGCGAAGCTGTCAGTTATGAATGAATAAATGAATAAATAAATAAATAAATAAAGAATGGCACCTTTCATTGCACAGGGCACACCGGACGGCGTACCAGCAGGTAAAAGTCGGAGTAATTAAATAAATACAAAAAGAATGGCTGGGGAATAAAAAAATAATACGTTTTAATAATAATTTGTTTTTTTTGTTATAACATGAATTTCACTCTCTCTCTCCCCGTATATATATATATATATATATATATATATTGTATTTTTTTTTAAAGCATTTTTGAAGGTGCGCCGCTACTTCGCGGATTTTCAGTTTTCGCGGGTGGTCTCGGTCCCCATTAACCGCGATAACCGAGGGTTCACTGTACTCCATAAAATTTACAAAAAGCGAGGTGAAACACTCAACCAGGGCTGCTCTGCATGTTGTGCTGGGCCACCTGGAACAACAGCGGAGCTATGCAAGGATGCTCTTTGTGGACTACAGCTCGGCATTCAACACAATCATCCCAGACATCCTCGTCGCCAAACTGGACACTCTCGGCCTCCCTGCCCTCACACACATCTGGATTAAGGACTTTCTGACCAACAGACCCCAGACTGTGTTGCTCGGCCCCTACACGTCCTCCACCCTCATGGTGAGCACCGGTTCCCCCCAAGGATGCGTGCTGAGCCCTCTCCTGTACGCCCTCTACACCTACGACTGCAGCCCGGCCCACGGCAACAACACCATCGTCAAGTTTGCTGACGACACGACAGTGGTCGGTCTGATCTCGGAAGGTGACGAGACAGCCTACAGAGAGGAGGTAGGGAGACTGACAACTTGGTGCAAGGACAACAGACTGCACCTTAACTCTGCTAAAACAAAGGAGATTGTCGTCGACTTCAGGAGGAACAAGACGCTGCCGCACCCCTCTGCATCGAAGGCGTGTGTGTGGAGAGGGTCCACACGTTCAAGTTCCTGGGAGTACAGATCTCCGATGACCTTTCTTGGAGTCACAACACCACAGCAGTGGTAAAGAAGGTCCGCCAACGTCTGCACTTCCTGAGAGTCCTCAGGAAATTCAACCTGGACAGGAAGCTGCTGCTGGCCTTCTACCACTCGTCCATCGAGAGCCTGCTGACGTACTGTGTCTCCACCTGGTACAGCGGCTGCACTGAGGCGGACAGAGTGAGGCTCCAGAGGACAGTCAAAACAGCGCAAAGGATTATTGGCTGCCCTCTCCCCTCGCTGTCGGACATCTACACCGCCCGGTGCCTCAGAGGGGCTCTCAACATCGTCAAAGACAATACCCACCCAAACTCACACCTGTTCGACCGGTTGCCCTCTGGCAGGCGCTACAGATGCATCAAATCAAGGACCAATAGACTGAGAAACAGTTTCTTTCCGAGAGCCATCTCCATACTGAACTCTCACACACACACGAGACCACCCTAACCTTGCAAAACAGCATTGTGATGTGTTTCTATATGCCCTATTCAGTACTGAATTCCATTGCACTGTCTTATTTATTTATCTAATTTATATATTGTCTGTATTATTGTTGTATTGCACTGGAGAGGGGAGCCCTCTAATCTCGTTGCACACTTGAGTACAATGACAATAAAGGGATTTCTATTTCTATTCTATTCTTTTTTTAACTTTTCTCGAGGGCCAAGGCGAGCCATTTCAAAAAAGCTGCACAACTAACGTATAAAATATTGATAAATTTGCTCTGCCTGATGTGTGTGTAAAGTTTCACGAGTTGTCGTTCATATTTAGAACCTCATAATCAGCGTTGTTTTATTGCCGAACAGTGCAATGCCACTCCCACAACCTTTCACGAAAAAGGATGAATTTCGTATTGTGACATCCTCATGGCCGAAACAGTCATCCGAGCATATATGAGGGCGACCTTGTTGAGTTGCACGGAGAAAAACATCCAAGAAAATAACTTGTATTAGCTTTTACCAGTTGGTGGCGCTACTACTACGATGAAAAATAAGTTGGTAGATGTCTTCAGGGCTGAAGTATCCTCAAATGTGTACAACTTCGAGAAGATAGGATCATCTGAGTCATGTTGCCGGAGCTTTTGTTGCCACAAAGTACAATCGGACTTTTCA
The DNA here is from genome assembly GCF_059441095.1 of Idiotropiscis lumnitzeri. Classification (NCBI taxonomy): domain Eukaryota; kingdom Metazoa; phylum Chordata; class Actinopteri; order Syngnathiformes; family Syngnathidae; genus Idiotropiscis; species Idiotropiscis lumnitzeri. The sequence continues at coordinate 108,228 of NW_028283765.1, read as the reverse complement.
GCACCGTAATAGCCACGCCTTTTGCCAAAACGTCACAAAATTCGGCAGAGAGTAAGATCATTGTCTTGAGTCTTTTCTGACTAATTTTCAGTCGGATTCGTCAAAAGGGCACCGTGCAGTACGTGAAAATTAAAATAAAAACACATTTTTGATTCCACTTGGCGGCGCTGTGTGTATAACAAAATAATAACATTAAGATGTCTTCAGGTCGGGACGTTTTATTTACAGGTGAAGGTTTGGATTTTTAGGAGCATGTGCAGGGGCGTTATTAAGCATTCATTTATTTGTATTAGGTTCATTTTGTCTTCTTATTATTGATATTTGACTGATTCATTAAAAGCAGACAATTATGTTTTAGGTTAATTTTTTACCTGACATGTTTCGGCGAGTCTTTCGCCTTCTTCAGAGTGTCGCATGATGGTGTCTTGAGACCCGTCTTTATCAGCTGATGTTCCATGTGGGTGTGACTTACCTGTCAAAAAAATGAAAAATCAGAGCAGTAAAAGAACAAGCACAACATGAACATTACAAATCAGCAATCACTGACCACTGCAAAAGGGAAAACCACATCATGGACCGGGAGAAGGGCAAGGTCATCCGCACCGAAGAGAACAAACAACAGCGCTGGATCAGAGAGGCCATTGAGATCTGCAAGCGAGGCATAAAAACCATGAACAGAGACAATCCTCTCTACCACCTGGAGCAGCATCTTGGCGGAGTGAACGGACAGCGGGGGGCGTGACTTGCCTTCATTCTTGTGACAGGTAAGTCACGCCCTCATGGAACATCAGCTGATAAAGACGGGTCACAAGACACCATCATGTGACACTCTGAAGAAGGCGAAAGACTTTCGTATTGTGACATCCTCAAGGCCTAAACACTCATCCGAGCAAATATAAGGTAGATTTTGTTAACCTGCCCGGAGAAAAAAATCAACGAAAATAATTTGTATTTGTTTTAACCAGTTGGTGGCGCTACCACTGCGATCAAAAATAAGTTGGCAGCCGTCTTCAGGGCCTGAATATCCTCAAATGTGAAAAATTTCGAGAAGATGGATCATCTGAATCATTTTGCAGGAACTTTTGTTGCCACGGAGAATAATCAGACTCTGCGGCACCGTAATAGCCACGCCCTTCGAAGGAAAGTCACAAAAATAGGGATAGAGTAAGATCAATGTCTTGAGTCTTTTCTAGCCAATTTTCAATCGGATTCGTTAAAAGGGCACCGTGCAGTACGTCAAAATGTAAAAAATTATATTGATTGGCGCAAGGTGTATAACAGAGTATAAACATATAGATGTCTTCAGGTACCGACTCTTTATGTACATGTGAAGTTTTGGATTTTTAGCAGCATGTGCAGGAGAGTTATTAAGCATTTTGTCCATTGCGGCGAAGGAAATCTTAAGTGAAAACTTTGAAGCCCCGCCCCCGTCATATAGTATTTCGGAAACAAAAGATTTTAGCCCCAATTTTAGCCCCAGTGTTTGTCCCAGGTCTTAAGATGCTACAGACAGAATTTTAAGGCAATCAGATGAAGCCTTTAGGATCAGGGTGCAAAAGAATGACCCCTGTAAACATGCAAAAAAGGGCAAAAGTCGGACTTTCAAAAATTCATAACTCACTTCCTGTTCATATTAGACGTTTAAAATATCAAATTTCTCCCCATGCCCGATGAGACTGCCAAGTTTGGTGAGTTTTTGTGCATGTTTCGGGGGTCAAAAATGCAATCGAACAATCGGAAAAATAATAATAATAATAATTTCTACAAAAACAACAGGGACTTCGCAGCGGTCGCTGCTCAGGCCCTAATAATAATAATAATAATAATAATAAAAGTAATAATATTTTCTACAAAAACAATAGGGACCTCGCAGCCGTCGCAGCTCGGGCCCTAATAACAATTTCTAGAAAAACAATAGGGACCTCGCAGCGGTCACTGCTCGGGCCCTAATAATAATAATAATAATAATTTCTACAAAAACAATAGGGACCTCGCCGCGGTCGCTGCTCGGGCCCCAATTATAATTTCTACACAAAGTCCATTGTGGTGACCCGCCCCCTTTTAAGTAAATTCAAAATGGCCGACTTCCTGTAAAACCTAGCTCATTGCTCCAAGAGACTTTTTTGTAGGTCTTGGTCTTATACATACAGTGAACCCTCGCTACTTGGCGGTTCACCTTTCGCGGGTTCAGTGCTTCGCGGGTCTAAAAAATATTCGGGGGCATTGTAGTTTCGCCGAGCGGCACGACGGGGCGCTGGAGCGGTTAGACGGCCGGTGTGCGCCGAAGAAGAGCGTGGGCGAAGAGGAGAGTGGACGAAGAAGAGCACGTTCCCCCGGACACGATCGGTGGCGACGTTTCGCGCGGTTCGGACAGTACCAGAGCTCCGGCCGGCGTGCGTGGCAGTTAAGCCGTAGAGGAGAACCTTCCCCGGGCACGGGCGGTGCCAAGCCCTAAGTTTAACCGAATGGAAGCTCCGGAGGAGGAGGGCATGCTCGCGTCACAGTAAGCCGAAGAGGAGCACCTTCCCCGGGCACGGGCGATTCCAAGCGGCCCCTAAGTTTAACCGAATGGAAGCTCCGGAGGAGGAGGGCATGCTCGCGTCACAGTAAGCCGAAGAGGAGCACCTTCCCCGGGCACGGGCGGTGCCAAGCGGCCCCTAAGTTTAACCGAATGGAAGCTCCGGGGGAGGAGGGCGGGTGTGTGTCACAGTTAAGCCGAATTGGAGCACCTCTTCCGCCCGGGCACGAGCGGAGCGCGAAGCTGTCAGTTATGAATGTATAAAAGAATAAATAAATAAATGAATAAAGAATGCCACCTTTCATTTCACAGGGCACACCGGACGGCGTACCAGCAGATAAAAGTCGGAGTAATTAAATAAATACAAAAAGAATGGCTGGGGAATAAAAAAATAATACGTTTTAATAATAATTTGGTTTTTTTGTTATAACATGAATTTCACTCTCTCTCTCCCCGTATATATATATATATATATATATATATATATATATATATATATATATATATTTATATATTTATTATATATATTGTATATTTTTTTAAGCATTTTTGAAGGTGCGCCGCTACTTCGCGGATTTTCAGTTTTCGCGGGTGGTCTCTGTCCCCATTAACCGCGATTACCGAGGGTTCACTGTACTCCATAAAATTTACAAAAAGCGAGGTGAAACACTCAACCAGGGCTGCTTTTTTTAACATTTCTCGAGGGCCATGGCGAGCCATTTCAAAAAAGCTGCACAACTAACGTATAAAATATTGATAAATTTGCTCGGCCTGATGTGTGTGTAAAGTTTCACGAGTTGTCGTTCATATTTAGAACCTCATAATCAGCGTTGTTTTATTGCCGAACAGTGCAATGCCACTCCCACAACTTTACACGAAAAAGGACGAATTTCGTATTGTGACATCCTCATGGCCGAAACAGTCATCCGAGCATATATGAGGGCGACCTTGTTGAGTTGCACGGGGAAAAACATCCAAGAAAATAACTTGTATTAGCTTTTACCAGTTGGTGGCGCTACTACTACGATGAAAAATAAGTTGGTCGATGTCTTCAGGGCTGAAGTATCCTCAAATGTGTACAACTTCGAGAAGATAGGATCATCTGAGTCATGTTGCCGGAGCTTTTGTTGCCACAGAGTACAATCTGACTTTTCAGCACCGTAATAGCCACGCCTTTTGCCAAAACGTCACAAAATTCGGCAGAGAGAAAGATCATTGTCTTGAGTCTTTTCTGACTAATTTTCAGTCGGATTTGTCAAAAGGGCACCGTGCAGGATGTGAAAATTAAAATAAAAACACATTTTTGATTCCACTTGGCGGCGCTGTGTGTAGAACAAAATAATAACATTAAGATGTCTTCAGGTCGGGACGTTTTATTTACAGGTGAAGGTTTGGATTTTCAGGAGCATGTGCAGGGGAGTTATTAAGCATTCATTTATTTGTATTAGGTTCATTTTGTCTTCTTATTATTGATATTTGACTGATTCATTAAAAGCAGACAATTATGTTTTAGGTTAATTTTTTACCTGACATGTTTCGGCGAGTCTTTCGCCTTCTTCAGAGTGTCGCATGATGGTGTCTTGAGACCCGTCTTTATCAGCTGATGTTCCATGAGGGTGTGACTTACCTGTCAAAAAAATGAAAAATCAGAGCAGTAAAAGAACAAGCACAACATGAACATTACAAATCAGCAATCACTGACCACTGCAAAAGGGAAAACCACATCATGGACCGGGAGAAGGGCAGGGTCATCCGCACCGAAGAGAACAAACAACAGCGCTGGATCAGAGAGGCCATTGAGATCTGCAAGCGAGGCATAAAAACCATGAACAGAGACAAGGGAGCCTTCATCCTCTCTACCACCTAGAGCAGCATCTTGGCGGAGTGAACGGACAGCGGGGGGTGTGACTTGCCTTCATTCTTGTGACAGGTAAGTCACGCCCTCATGGAACATCAGCTGATAAAGACGGGTCACAAGACACCATCATGTGCAGGAGAGTTATTAAGCATTTTGTCCATTGCGGCGAAGGAAATCTTAAGTGAAAACTTTGAAGCCCCGCCCCCGTCATATAGTATTTCGGAAACAAAAGATTTTAGCCCCAGTGTTTGTCCCAGGTCTTAAGATGCTACAGACAGAATTTTAAGGCAATCAGATGAAGCCTTTAGGATCAGGGTGCAAAAGAATGACCCCTGTAAACATGCAAAAAAGGGCAAAAGTCGGACTTTCAAAAATTCATAACTCACTTCCTGTTCATATTAGACGTTAAAATATCAAATTTCTCGCCATGCCCGATGAGACTGCCAAGTTTGGTGAGTTTTTGTGCATGTTTCGGGGTCAAAAATGCGATCGTACAATCGGAAAAATAATAATAATAATAATTTCTACAAAAACAACAGGGACTTCGCAGCGGTCGCTGCTCAGGCCCTAATAATAATAATAATAATAATAATAAAAGTAATGATATTTTCTACAAAAACAATAGGGACCTCGCAGCCGTCGCAGCTCGGGCCCTAATAACAATTTCTAGAAAAACAATAGGGACCTCGCAGCGGTCACTGCTCGGGCCCTAATAATAATAATAATAATAATTTCCACAAAAACAATGGGGACCTCGTAGCGGTCGCTGCTCGGGCCCTAATAATAATTTCTACATAAACAATAGGGACCTCGCCGCGGTCGCTGCTCGGGCCCCAATAATAATTTCTACACAAAGTCCATTGTGGTGACCCGCCCCTTTTAAGTAAATTCAAAATGGCCGACTTCCTGTAAAACCTAGCTCATTGCTTCAAGAGACTTTTTTGTAGGTCTTGGTCTTATACATACAGTGAACCCTCGCTACTTCGCGGTTCACCTTTCGCGGGTTCAGTGCTTCGCGGGTATAAAAAATATTCGGGGGCATTGTAGTTTCGCCGAGTGGCACGACGGGCGCTGGAGCGGTTAGACGGCCGGCGTGCGCCGGAGAAGAGCGTGGGCGAAGAGGAGAGTGGACGAAGAAGAGCACGTTCCCCCGGACACGATCGGTGGCGACGTTTCGCGCGGTTCGGACCGTACCAAGGCTCCGGCCGGCGTGCGTGGCAGTTAAGCCGTAGAGGAGCACCGTCCCCGGGCACGGGCGGTGCCAAGCGGCCCCTAAGTTTAACCGAATGGAAGCTCCGGAGGAGGAGGGCATGCTCGCGTCACAGTAAGCCGAAGAGGAGCACCTTCCCCAGGCACGGGCGGTTCCAAGCGGCCCCTAAGTTTAACCAAATGGAAGCTCCGGAGGAGGAGGGCATGCTCGCGTCACAGTAAGCCGAAGAGGAGCACCTTTGCCGGGCACGGGCGGTTCCAAGCGGCCCCTAAGTTTAACCGAATGGAAGCTCCGGAGGAGGCGGGCATGCTCGCGTCACAGTAAGCCGAAGAGGAGCACCTTCCCTGGGCACGGGCGGTGCCAAGCGGCCCCTAAGTTTAACCGAATGGAAGCTCCGGGGGAGGAGGGCGGGCGTGTGTCACAGTTAAGCCGAATTGGAACACCTCTTCCGCCCGGACACGAACGGAGCGCGAAGCTGTCAGTTATGAATGAATAAATGAATAAATAAATAAATAATTAAAGAATGCCACCTTTCATTTCACAGGGAACACCGGACGGCGTACCAGCTGGTAAAAGTCGGAGTAATTAAATAAATACAAAAAGAATGGCTGGGGAATAAAAAAATAATACGTTTTAATAATAATTTGGTTTTTTTGTTATAACATGAATTTCACTCTCTCTCTCTCTCTCTCCCCGTATATATATATATATATATATATATATATATATATATATATATATATATATATATATATATATATATATATATATATATATTTATTATATATATTGTATTTTCTTTTAAGCATTTTTGAAGGTGCGCCGCTACTTCGCGGATTTTCAGTTTCCGCGGGTGGTCTCGGTCCCCATTAACCGCGATAACCGAGGGTTCACTGTACTCCATAAAATTTACAAAAAGCGAGGTGAAACACTCAACCAGGGCTGCTTTTTTGAACATTTCTCGAGGGCCATGGCAAGCCATTTCAAAAAAGCTGCACAACTAACGTATAAAATATTGATAAATTTGCTCTGCCTGATGTGTGTGTCAAGTTTCACGAGTTGTCGTTCATATTTAGAACCTCATAATCAGCGTTGTTTTATTGCCAAACAGTGCAATGCCACTCCCACAACTTTTCACGAAAAAGGATGAATTTCGTATTGTGACATCCTCATGGCCGAAACAGTCCTCGGAGCATATATGAGGGCGACCTTGTTGAGTTGCACGGAGAAAAACATCCAAGAAAATAACTTGTATTAGCTTTTACCAGTTGGTGGCGCTACTACTACGATGAAAAATAAGTTGGTAGATGTCTTCAGGGCTGAAGTATCCTCAAATGTGTACAACTTCGAGAAGATAGGATCATCTGAGTCATGTTGCCGGAGCTTTTGTTGCCACAGAGTACAATCGGACTTTTCAGCACCGTAATAGCCACGCCTTTTGCCAAAACGTCACAAAATTCGGCAGAGAGTAAGATCATTGTCTTGAGTCTTTTCTGACTAATTTTCAGTCGGATTCGTCAAAAGGGCACCGTGCAGTACGTGGAAATTAAAATAAAAACAAATTTTTGATTCCACTTGGCGGCGCTGTGTGTATAACAAAATAATAACATTAAGATGTCTTCAGGTCGGGACATTTTATTGACAGGTGAAGGTTTGGATTATTAGGAGCATGTGCAGGGGAGTTATTAAGCATTCATTTATTTGTATGAGGTTCATTTTGTCTTCTTATTATTGATATTTGACAGATTCATTAAAAGCAGACAATTATGTTTTAGGTAAATGTTTTACCTGACATGTTTCGGCGAGTCTTTCGCCTTCTTCAGAGTGTCGCATGATGGTGTCTTGAGACCCGTCTTTATCAGCTTATGTTCCATGAGGGTGTGAATTACCTGTCAAAAAAATGAAAAATCATAGCAGTAAAAGAACAAGCACAACATGAATATTACAAATCAGCAATCACTGACCACTGCAGAAGGGAAAACCATATCATGGACCGGGCGAAGGGCAGGGTCATCCGCACCGAAGAGAACAAACAACAGCGCTGGATCAGAGAGGCCATTGAGATCTGCAAGCGAGGCATAAAAACCATGAACAGAGACAAGGGAGCCTTCATCCTCTCTACCACCTGGAGCAGCATCTTGGCGGAGTGAACGGACAGCGGGGGGTGTGACTTGCCTTCATTCTTGTGACAGGTAAGTCACGCCCTCATGGAACATCAGCTGATAAAGACGGGTCACAAGACACCATCATGTGACACTCTGAAGAAGGCGAAAGACTTTCGTATTGTGACATCCTCAAGGCCTAAACACTAATCCGAGCAAATATAAGGTAGATTTTGTGAACCTGCCCGGAGAAAAACATCAACGAAAATAATTTGTATTTGTTTTACCAGTTGGTGGCGCTACCACTGCGATCAAAAATAAGTTGGCAGCCGTCTTCAGGGCCTGAATATCCTCAAATGTGAAAAATTTCGAGAAGATGGATCATCTGAATCATTTTGCAGGAACTTTTGTTGCCACGGAGAATAATCAGACTCTGCGGCACCGCAATAGCCACGCCCTTCGAAGGAAAGTCACAAAAATAGGGATAGAGTAAGATCAATGTCTTGAGTCTTTTCTCGCCAATTTTCAATCGGATTCGTTAAAAGGGCACCGTGCAGTATGTCAAAACGTAAAAAATGATATTGATTGGCGCAAGGTGTATAACAGAATATAAACATATAGATGTCTTCAGGTACCGACTCTTTATGTACATGTGAAGTTTTGGATTTTTAGCAGCATGTGCAGGAGAGTTATTAAGCATTTTGTCCATTGCGGCGAAGGAAATCTTAAGTGAAAACTTTGAAGCCCCGCCCCGTCATATAGTATTTCGGAAACAAAAGATTTTAGCCCCAGTGTTTGTCCCAGGTCTTAAGATGCTACAGACAAAATTTTAAGGCAATCAGATGAAGCCTTTAGGATCAGGGTGCAAAAGAATGACCCCAGTAAACATGCAAAAAAGGGCAAAAGTCGGACTCTCAAAAATTCAAAACTCACTTCCTGTTCATATTAGACGTTAAAATATCAAATTTCTCGCCATGCCCGATGAGACTGCCAAGTTTGGTGAGTTTTTGTGCATGTTTCGGGGGTCAAAAATGCGATCGAACAATCGGAAAAATAATAATAATAATAATTTCTACAAAAACAACAGGGACTTCGCAGCGGTCGCTGCTCAGGCCCTAATAATAATAATAATAATAATAATTAAAAAAGTAATAATATTTTCTAGAAAAACAATAGGGACCTCGCAGCCGTCGCAGCTCGGGCCCTAATAACAATTTCTAGAAAAACAATAGGGACCTCGCAGCGGTCACTGCTCGGGCCCTAATAATAATAATAATAATAATTTCCACAAAAACAATGGGGACCTCGTAGCGGTCGCTGCTCGGGCCCTAATAATAATTTCTACATAAACAATAGGGACCTCGCCGCGGTCGCTGCTCGGGCCCCAATAATAATTTCTACACAAAGTCCATTGTGGTGACCCGCCCCCTTTTAAGTAAATTCAAAATGGCCGACTTCCTGTAAAACCTAGCTCATTGCTCCAAGAGACTTTTTTGTAGGTCTTGGCCTTATACATACAGTGAACCCTCGCTACTTCGCGGTTCACCTTTCGCGGGTTCAGTGCTTCGCGGGTATAAAAAATATTCGGGGGCATTGTAGATTCGCCGAGCGGCACGACGGGCGCTGGAGCGGTTAAACGGCCGGCGTGCGCCGAAGAAGAGCGTGGGCGAAGAGGAGATTGGACGAAGAAGAGCACGTTCCCCCGGACACGATCGGTGGCGACGTTTCGCGCGGTTCGGACCGTACCAGAGCTCCGGCCGGCGTGCGTGGCAGTTAAGCCGTAGAGGAGCACCTTCCCCGGGCACGGGCGGTGCCAAGCGGCCCCTAAGTTTAACCGAATGGAAGCTCCGGAGGAGGAGGGCATGCTCGCGTCACAGTAAGCCGAAGAGGAGCACCTTCCCCGGGCACGGGCGGTTCCAAGCGGCCCCTAAGTTTAACCGAATGGAAGCTCCGGAGGAGGAGGGCATGCTCGCGACACAGTAAGCCGAAGAGGAGCACCTTCCCCGGGCACGGGCGGTGCCAAGCGGCCCCTAAGTTTAACCGAATGGAAGCTCCGGGGGAGGAGGGCGGGCGTGTGTCACAGTTAAGCCGAATTGGAACACCTCTTCCGCCCGGGCACGAACGGAGCGCGAAGCTGTCAGTTATGAATGAATAAATGAATAAATAAATAAATAAATAAAGAATGCCACCTTTCATTTCACAGGGCACACCGGACGGCGTACCAGCAGGTAAAAGTCGGAGTAATTAAATAAATACAAAAAGAATGGCTGGGGAATAAAAAAATAATACGTTTTAATAATAATTTGGTTTTTTTGTTATAACATGAATTTCACTCTCTCTCTCTCTCCTCGTATATATATATATATATATATATATATATATATAAATATATATATATATATATATTTATATATTTATTATATATATTGTATTTTTTTTTAAGCATTTTTGAAGGTGCGCCGCTACTTCGCGGATTTTCAGTTTTTGCGGGTGGTCTCGGTCCCCATTATAATATAATAATAATAATATAATATTCCCTTTATTAGTCCCACAATGGGGAAATTTGAGATTCGAACCCAGGCCTCGTGGGGAGACTGGGTCCTGAACGCGGCGCCTTAGACCACTCGGCCATCCTGGCAGCCAAAGAAATCATGCGAGGCACATCAGGTGGGGATCGAACCCGCGCCGATAATACGTGCTTGCACTGCAATTCTTGTCATTGACCATTCGACCATTTTAACATTAACCGCGATAACCGAGGGTTCACTGTACTCCATAAAATTTACAAAAAGCGAGGTGAAACACTCAACCAGGGCTGCTTTTTTGAACATTTCTCGAGGGCCATGGCGAGCCATTTCAAAAAAGCTGCACAACTAACGTATAAAATATTGATAAATTTGCTCTGCCTGATGTGTGTGTAAAGTTTCACGAGTTGTCGTTCATATTTAGAACCTCATAATCAGCGTTGTTTTATTGCCGAACAGTGCAATGCCACTCCCACAACTTTTCACGAAAAAGGATGAATTTCGTATTGTGACATCCTCATGGCCGAAACAGTCATCCGAGCATATATGAGGGCGACCTTGTTGAGTTGCACGGAGAAAAACATCCAAGAAAATAATTTGTATTAGCTTTTACCAGTTGGTGGCGCTACTACTACGATGAAAAATAAGTTGGTAGATGTCTTCAGGGCTGAAGTATCCTCAAATGTGTACAACTTCGAGAAGATAGGATCATCTGAGTCATGTTGCCGGAGCTTTTGTTGCCACAAAGTACAATCGGACTTTTCAGCACCGTAATAGCCACGCCTTTTGCCAAAACGTCACAAAATTCGGCAGAGAGTAAGATCATTGTCTTGAGTCTTTTCTGACAAATTTTCAGTCGGATTCGTCAAAAGGGCACCGTGCAGTACGTGAAAATTAAAATAAAAACACATTTTTGATTCCACTTGGCGGCGCTGTGTGTATAACAAAATAATAACATTAAGATGTCTTCAGGTCGGGACGTTTTATTTACAGGTGAAGGTTTGGATTTTTAGGAGCATGTGCAGAGGAGTTATTAAGCATTCATTTATTTGTATTAGGTTCATTTTGTCTTCTTATTATTGATATTTGACAGATTCATTAAAAGCAGACAATTATGTTTTAGGTTAATTTTTTACCTGACATGTTTCGGCGAGTCTTTCGCCTTCTTCAGAGTGTCGCATGATGGTGTCTTGAGACCCGTCTTTATCAGCTGATGTTCCATGAGGGTGTGACTTACCTGTCAAAAAAATGAAAAATCAGAGCAGTAAAAGAACAAGCACAACATGAATATTACAAATCAGCAATCACTGACCACTGCAAAAGGGAAAACCACATCATGGACCGGGAGAAGGGCAGGGTCATCCGCAACGAAGAGAACAAACAACAGCGCTGGATCAGAGAGGCCATTGAGATCTGCAAGCGAGGCATAAAAACCATGAACAGAGACAAGGGAGCCTTCATCCTCTCTACCACCTGGAGCAGCATCTTGGCGGAGTGAACGGACAGCGGGGGGCGTGACTTGCCTTCATTCTTGTGACAGGTAAGTCACGCCCTCATGGAACATCAGCTGATAAAGACGGGTCACAAGACACCATCATGTGACACTCTGAAGAAGGCGAAAGACTTTCGTATTGTGACATCCTCAAGGCCTAAACACTCATCCGAGCAAATATAAGGTAGATTTTGTGAACCTGCCCGGAGAAAAACATCAACGAAAATAATTTGTATTTGTTTTAACCAGTTGGTGGCGCTACCACTGCGATCAAAAATAAGTTGGCAGCCGTCTTCAGGGCCTGAATATCCTCAAATGTGAAAAATTTCGAGAAGATGGATCATCTGAATCATTTTGCAGGAACTTTTGTTGCCACGGAGAATAATCAGACTCTGCGGCACCGTAATAGCCACGCCCTTCGAAGGAAAGTCACAAAAATAGGGATAGAGTAAGATCAATGTCTTGAGTCTTTTCTAGCCAATTTTCAATCGGATTCGTTAAAAGGGCACCGTGCAGTACGTAAAAATGTAAAAAATGTTATTGATTGGCGCAAGGTGTATAACAGAATATAAACATATAGATGTCTTCAGGTACCGACTCTTTATGTACATGTGAAGTTTTGGATTTTTAGCAGCATGTGCAGGAGAGTTATTAAGCATTTTGTCCATTGCGGCGTAGGAAATCTTAAGTGAAAACTTTGAAGCCCCGCCCCCGTCATATAGTATTTCGGAAACAAAAGATTTTAGCCCCAGTGTTTGTCCCAGGTCTTAAGATGCTACAGACAGAATTTTAAGGCAATCAGATGAAGCCTTTAGGATCAGGGTGCAAAAGAATGACCCCTGTAAACATGCAAAAAAGGGCAAAAGTCGGACTTTCAAAAATTCATAACTCACTTCCTGTTCATATTAGACGTTAAAATATCAAATTTCTCGCCATGCCCGATGAGACTGCCAAGTTTGGTGAGTTTTTGTGCATGTTTCGGGGTCAAAAATGCGATCGTACAATCGGAAAAATAATAATAATAATAATTTCTACAAAAACAACAGGGACTTCGCAGCGGTCGCTGCTCAGGCCCTAATAATAATAATAATAATAATAATAAAAGTAATAATATTTTCTACAAAAACAATAGGGACCTCGCAGCCGTCGCAGCTCGGGCCCTAATAACAATTTCTAGAAAAACAATAGGGACCTCGCAGCGGTCACTGCTCGGGCCCTAATAATAATAATAATAATAATTTCCACAAAAACAATGGGGACCTCGTAGCGGTCGCTGCTCGGGCCCTAATAATAATTTCTACATAAACAATAGGGACCTCGCCACGGTCGCTGCTCGGGCCCCAATAATAATTTCTACACAAAGTCCATTGTGGTGACCCGCCCCTTTTAAGTAAATTCAAAATGGCCGACTTCCTGTAAAACCTAGCTCATTGCTCCAAGAGACTTTTTTGTAGGTCTTGGTCTTATACATACAGTGAACCCTCGCTACTTCGCGGTTCACCTTTCGCGGGTTCAGTGCTTCGCGGGTATAAAAAATATTCGGGGGCATTGTAGTTTCGCCGAGCGGCACGACGGGCGCTGGAGCGGTTAGACGGCCGGCGTGCGCCGAAGAAGAGCGTGGGCGAAGAGGAGAGTGGACGAAGAAGAGCACGTTCCCCCGGACACGATCGGTGGCGACGTTTCGCGCGGTTCGGACCGTACCAGGGCTCCGGCCGGCGTGCGTGGCAGTTAAGCCGTAGAGGAGCACCGTCCCCGGGCACGAGCGGTGCCAAGCGGCCCCTAAGTTTAACCGAATGGAAGCTCCGGAGGAGGAGGGCATGCTCGCGTCACAGTAAGCCGAAGAGGAGCACCTTCCCCAGGCACGGGCGGTTCCAAGCGGCCCCTAAGTTTAACCAAATGGAAGCTCCGGAGGAGGAGGGCATGCTCGCGTCACAGTAAGCCGAAGAGGAGCACCTTTGCCGGGCACGGGCGGTTCCAAGCGGCCCCTAAGTTTAACCGAATGGAAGCTCCGGAGGAGGCGGGCATGCTCGCGTCACAGTAAGCCGAAGAGGAGCACCTTCCCCGGGCACGGGCGGTGCCAAGCGGCCCCTAAGTTTAACCGAATGGAAGCTCCGGGGGAGGAGGGCGGGCGTGTGTCACAGTTAAGCCGAATTGGAACACCTCTTCCGCCCGGACACGAACGGAGCGCGAAGCTGTCAGTTATGAATGAATAAATGAATAAATAAATAAATAATTAAAGAATGCCACCTTTCATTTCACAGGGAACACCGGACGGCGTACCAGCAGGTAAATGTCGGAGTAATTAAATAAATACAAAAAGAATGGCTGGGGAATAAAAAAATAATACGTTTTAATAATAATTTGGTTTTTTTGTTATAACATGAATTTCACTCTCTCTCTCTCTCTCCCTCCCCGTATATATATATATATATATATATATATATATATATATATATATATATTTATTATATATATTGTATTTTCTTTTAAGCATTTTTGAAGGTGCGCCGCTACTTTGCGGATTTTCAGTTTCCGCGGGTGGTCTCGGTCCCCATTAACCGCGATAACCGAGGGTTCACTGTACTCCATAAAATTTACAAAAAGCGAGGTGAAACACTCAACCAGGGCTGCTTTTTTGAACATTTCTCGAGGGCCATGGCGAGCCATTTCAAAAAAGCTGCACAACTAACGTATAAAATATTGATAAATTTGCTCTGCCTGATGTGTGTGTCAAGTTTCACGAGTTGTCGTTCATATTTAGAACCGCATAATCAGCGTTGTTTTATTGCCAAACAGTGCAATGCCACTCCCACAACTTTTCACGAAAAAGGATGAATTTCGTATTGTGACATCCTCATGGCCGAAACAGTCCTCCGAGCATATATGAGGGCGACCTTGTTGAGTTGCACGGAGAAAAACATCCAAGAAAATAACTTTTATTAGCTTTTACCAGTTGGTGGCGCTACTACTACGATGAAAAATAAGTTGGTAGATGTCTTCAGGGCTGAAGTATCCTCAAATGTGTACAACTTCGAGAAGATAGGATCATCTGAGTCATGTTGCCGGAGCTTTTGTTGCCACAAAGTACAATCGGACTTTTCAGCACCGTAATAGCCACGCCTTTTGCCAAAACGTCACAAAACTCGGCAGAGAGTAAGATCATTGTCTTGAGTCTTTTCTGACTAATTTTCAGTCGGATTCGTCAAAAGGGCACGGTGCAGTACGTGAAAATTAAAATAAAAACAAATTTTTGATTCCACTTGGCGGCGCTGTGTGTATAACAAAATAATAACATTAAGATGTCTTCAGGTCGGGACATTTTATTTACAGGTGAAGGTTTGGATTTTTAGGAGCATGTGCAGGGGAGTTATTAAGCATTCATTTATTTGTATTAGGTTCATTTTGTCTTCTTATTATTGATATTTGACAGATTCATTAAAAGCAGACAATTATGTTTTCGGTAAATTTTTTACCTGACATGTTTCGGCGAGTCTTTCGCCTTCTTCAGAGTGTCGCATGATGGTGTCTTGAGACCCGTCTTTATCAGCTGATGTTCCATGAGGGTGTGACTTACCTGTCAAAAAAATGAAAAATCAGAGCAGTAAAAGAACAAGCACAACATGAACATTACAAATCAGCAATCACTGACCACTGCAAAAGGGAAAACCACATCATGGACCGGGAGAAGGGCAGGGTCATCCGCACAGAAGAGAACAAACAACAGCGCTGGATCAGAGAGGCCATTGAGATCTGCAAGCAAGGCATAAAAACCATGAACAGAGACAAGGGAGCCTTCATCCTCTCTACCACCTGGACCAGCATCTTGGCGGAGTTAACGGACAGCGGGGGGCGTGACTTGCCTTCATTCTTGTGACAGGTAAGTCACGCCCTCATGGAACATCAGCTGATAAAGACGGGCCACAAGACACCATCATGTGACACTCTGAAGAAGGCGAAAGACTTTCGTATTGTGACATCCTCAAGGCCTAAACACTCATCCGAGCAAATATAAGGTAGATTTTGTTAACCTGCCCGGAGAAAAACATCAACGAAAATAATTTGTATTTGTTTTAACCAGTTGGTGGCGCTACCACTGCGATCAAAAATAAGTTGGCAGCTGTCTTCAGGGCCTGAATATCCTCAAATGTGAAAAATTTCGAGAAGATGGATCATCTGAATCATTTTGCAGGAACTTTTGTTGCCACGGAGAATAATCAGACTCTGCGGCACCGTAATAGCCACGCCCTTCGAAGGAAAGTCACAAAAATAGGGATAGAGTAAGATCAATGTCTTGAGTCTTTTCTAGCCAATTTTCAATCGGATTCGTTAAAAGGGCACCGTGCAGTACGTCAAAATGTGAAAAATGATATTTATTGGCGCAAGGTGTATAACTGAATATAAACATATAGATGTCTTCAGGTACCGACTCTTTATGTACATGTGAAGTTTTGGATTTTTAGCAGCATGTGCAAGAGAGTTATTAAGCATTTTGTCCATTGCGGCGAAGGAAATCTTAAGTGAAAACTTCGAAGCCCCGCCCCCGTCATATTGTATTTCGGAAACAAAAAGTTTTAGCCCCAGTGTTTGTCCCAGGTCTTAAGATGCTACAGACAGAATTTTAAGGCAATCAGATGAAGCCTTTAGGATCAGGGTGCAAAAGAATGACCCCTGTAAACATGCAAAAAAGGGCAAAAGTCGGACTTTCAAAAATTCATAACTCACTTCCTGTTCATATTAGACGTTTAAAATATCAAATTTCTCGCCATGCCCGATGAGACTGCCAAGTTTGGTGAGTTTTTGTGCATGTTTCGGGGGTCAAAAATGCAATCGAACAATCGGAAAAATAATAATAATAATAATTTCTACAAAAACAACAGGGACTTCGCAGCGGTCGCTGCTCAGGCCCTAATAATAATAATAATAATAAAAGTAATAATATTTTCTACAAAAACAATAGGGACCTCGCAGCCGTCGCAGCTCGGGCCCTAATAACAATTTCTAGAAAAACAATAGGGACCTCGCAGCGGTCACTGCTCGGGCCCTAATAATAATAATAATAATAATTTCTACAAAAACAATAGGGACCTCGCCGCGGTCGCTGCTCGGGCCCCAATTATAATTTCTACACAAAGTCCATTGTGGTGACCCGCCCCCTTTTAAGTAAATTCAAAATGGCCGACTTCCTGTAAAACCTAGCTCATTGCTCCAAGAGACTTTTTTGTAGGTCTTGGTCTTATACATACAGTGAACCCTCGCTACTTGGCGGTTCACCTTTCGCGGGTTCAGTGCTTCGCGGGTCTAAAAAATATTCGGGGGCATTGTAGTTTCGTCGAGCGGCACGACGGGGCGCTGGAGCGGTTAGACGGCCGGTGTGCGCCGAAGAAGAGCGTGGGCGAAGAGGAGAGTGGACGAAGAAGAGCACGTTCCCCCGGACACGATCGGTGGCGACGTTTCGCGCGGTTCGGACAGTACCAGAGCTCCGGCCGGCGTGCGTGGCAGTTAAGCCGTAGAGGAGAACCTTCCCCGGGCACGGGCGGTGCCAAGCGGCCCCTAAGTTTAACCGAATGGAAGCTCCGGAGGAGGAGGGCATGCTCGCGTCACAGTAAGCCGAAGAGGAGCACCTTCCCCGGGCACGGGCGATTCCAAGCGGCCCCTAAGTTTAACCGAATGGAAGCTCCGGAGGAGGAGGGCATGCTCGCGTCACAGTAAGCCGAAGAGGAGCACCTTCCCCGGGCACGGGCGGTGCCAAGCGGCCCCTAAGTTTAACCGAATGGAAGCTCCGGGGGAGGAGGGCGGGTGTGTGTCACAGTTAAGCCGAATTGGAGCACCTCTTCCGCCCGGGCACGAGCGGAGCGCGAAGCTGTCAGTTATGAATGTATAAAAGAATAAATAAATAAATGAATAAAGAATGCCACCTTTCATTTCACAGGGCACACCGGACGGCGTACCAGCAGATAAAAGTCGGAGTAATTAAATAAATACAAAAAGAATGGCTGGGGAATAAAAAAATAATACGTTTTAATAATAATTTGGTTTTTTTGTTATAACATGAATTTCACTCTCTCTCTCCCCGTATATATATATATATATATATATATATATATATATATATATATATATATATATATATATATATATATATATATATATATATATATATATATATATATATATATATATATATATATATATATATATATATATATATTTATATATTTATTATATATATTGTATATTTTTTTAAGCATTTTTGAAGGTGCGCCGCTACTTCGCGGATTTTCAGTTTTCGCGGGTGGTCTCTGTCCCCATTAACCGCGATTACCGAGGGTTCACTGTACTCCATAAAATTTACAAAAAGCGAGGTGAAACACTCAACCAGGGCTGCTTTTTTTAACATTTCTCGAGGGCCATGGCGAGCCATTTCAAAAAAGCTGCACAACTAACGTATAAAATATTGATAAATTTGCTCGGCCTGATGTGTGTGTAAAGTTTCACGAGTTGTCGTTCATATTTAGAACCTCATAATCAGCGTTGTTTTATTGCCGAACAGTGCAATGCCACTCCCACAACTTTACACGAAAAAGGACGAATTTCGTATTGTGACATCCTCATGGCCGAAACAGTCATCCGAGCATATATGAGGGCGACCTTGTTGAGTTGCACGGAGAAAAACATCCAAGAAAATAACTTGTATTAGCTTTTACCAGTTGGTGGCGCTACTACTACGATGAAAAATAAGTTGGTAGATGTCTTCAGGGCTGAAGTATCCTCAAATGTGTACAACTTCGAGAAGATAGGATCATCTGAGTCATGTTGCCGGAGCTTTTGTTGCCACAGAGTACAATCTGACTTTTCAGCACCGTAATAGCCACGCCTTTTGCCAAAACGTCACAAAATTCGGCAGAGAGAAAGATCATTGTCTTGAGTCTTTTCTGACTAATTTTCAGTCGGATTTGTCAAAAGGGCACCGTGCAGGATGTGAAAATTAAAATAAAAACACATTTTTGATTCCACTTGGCGGCGCTGTGTGTATAACAAAATAATAACATTAAGATGTCTTCAGGTCGGGACGTTTTATTTACAGGTGAAGGTTTGGATTTTCAGGAGCATGTGCAGGGGAGTTATTAAGCATTCATTTATTTGTATTAGGTTCATTTTGTCTTCTTATTATTGATATTTGACTGATTCATTAAAAGCAGACAATTATGTTTTAGGTTAATTTTTTACCTGACATGTTTCGGCGAGTCTTTCGCCTTCTTCAGAGTGTCGCATGATGGTGTCTTGAGACCCGTCTTTATCAGCTGATGTTCCATGAGGGTGTGACTTACCTGTCAAAAAAATGAAAAATCAGAGCAGTAAAAGAACAAGCACAACATGAACATTACAAATCAGCAATCACTGACCACTGCAAAAGGGAAAACCACATCATGGACCGGGAGAAGGGCAGGGTCATCCGCACCGAAGAGAACAAACAACAGCGCTGGATCAGAGAGGCCATTGAGATCTGCAAGCGAGGCATAAA
This sequence comes from Idiotropiscis lumnitzeri, assembly GCF_059441095.1. Lineage (NCBI taxonomy): Eukaryota > Metazoa > Chordata > Actinopteri > Syngnathiformes > Syngnathidae > Idiotropiscis > Idiotropiscis lumnitzeri. The sequence goes on along the minus strand of NW_028283765.1, from coordinate 89,001 downwards.
AACCATGAACAGAGACAAGGGAGCCTTCATCCTCTCTACCACCTAGAGCAGCATCTTGGCGGAGTGAATGGACAGCGGGGGGTGTGACTTGCCTTCATTCTTGTGACAGGTAAGTCACGCCCTCATGGAACATCAGCTGATAAAGACGGGTCACAAGACACCATCATGTGACACTCTGAAGAAGGCGAAAGACTTTCATATTGTGACATCCTCAAGGCCTAAACACTCATCCGAGCAAATATAAGGTAGATTTTGTGAACCTGCCCGGAGAAAAACATCAACGAAAATAATTTGTATTTGTTTTAACCAGTTGGTGGCGCTACCACTGCGATCAAAAATAAGTTGGCAGCCGTCTTCAGGGCCTGAATATCCTCAAATGTGAAAAATTTCGAGAAGATGGATCATCTGAATCATTTTGCAGGAACTTTTGTTGCCACGGAGAATAATCAGACTCTGCGGCACCGCAATAGCCACGCCCTTCGAAGGAAAGTCACAAAAATAGGGATAGAGTAAGATCAATGTCTTGAGTATTTTCTAGCCAATTTTCAATCGGATTCGTTAAAAGGGCACCGTGCAGTACGTCAAAATGTAAAAAATGTTATTGATTGGCGCAAGGTGTATAACAGAAGATAAACATATAGATGTCTTCAGGTACCGACTCTTTATGTACATGTGAAGTTTTGGATTTTTAGCAGCATGTGCAGGAGAGTTATTAAGCATTTTGTCCATTGCGGCGAAGGAAATCTTAAGTGAAAACTTTGAAGCCCCGCCCCCGTCATATAGTATTTCGGAAACAAAAGATTTTAGCCCCAGTGTTTGTCCCAGGTCTTAAGATGCTACAGACAGAATTTTAAGGCAATCAGACGAAGCCTTTAGGATCAGGGTGCAAAAGAATGACCCCTGTAAACATGCAAAAAAGGGCAAAAGTCGGACTTTCAAAAATTCATAACTCACTTCCTGTTCATATTAGACGTTAAAATATCAAATTTCTCGCCATGCCCGATGAGACTGCCAAGTTTGGTGAGTTTTTGTGCATGTTTCGGGGTCAAAAATGCGATCGTACAATCGGAAAAATAATAATAATAATAATTTCTACAAAAACAACAGGGACTTCGCAGCGGTCGCTGCTCAGGCCCTAATAATAATAATAATAATAATAATAAAAGTAATGATATTTTCTACAAAAACAATAGGGACCTCGCAGCCGTCGCAGCTCGGGCCCTAATAACAATTTCTAGAAAAACAATAGGGACCTCGCAGCGGTCACTGCTCGGGCCCTAATAATAATAATAATAATAATTTCCACAAAAACAATGGGGACCTCGTAGCGGTCGCTGCTCGGGCCCTAATAATAATTTCTACATAAACAATAGGGACCTCGCCGCGGTCGCTGCTCGGGCCCCAATAATAATTTCTACACAAAGTCCATTGTGGTGACCCGCCCCTTTTAAGTAAATTCAAAATGGCCGACTTCCTGTAAAACCTAGCTCATTGCTTCAAGAGACTTTTTTGTAGGTCTTGGTCTTATACATACAGTGAACCCTCGCTACTTCGCGGTTCACCTTTCGCGGGTTCAGTGCTTCGCGGGTATAAAAAATATTCGGGGGCATTGTAGTTTCGCCGAGCGGCACGACGGGCGCTGGAGCGGTTAGACGGCCGGCGTGCGCCGGAGAAGAGCGTGGGCGAAGAGGAGAGTGGACGAAGAAGAGCACGTTCCCCCGGACACGATCGGTGGCGACGTTTCGCGCGGTTCGGACCGTACCAAGGCTCCGGCCGGCGTGCGTGGCAGTTAAGCCGTAGAGGAGCACCGTCCCCGGGCACGGGCGGTGCCAAGCGGCCCCTAAGTTTAACCGAATGGAAGCTCCGGAGGAGGAGGGCATGCTCGCGTCACAGTAAGCCGAAGAGGAGCACCTTCCCCAGGCACGGGCGGTTCCAAGCGGCCCCTAAGTTTAACCAAATGGAAGCTCCGGAGGAGGAGGGCATGCTCGCGTCACAGTAAGCCGAAGAGGAGCACCTTTGCCGGGCACGGGCGGTTCCAAGCGGCCCCTAAGTTTAACCGAATGGAAGCTCCGGAGGAGGCGGGCATGCTCGCGTCACAGTAAGCCGAAGAGGAGCACCTTCCCCGGGCACGGGCGGTGCCAAGCGGCCCCTAAGTTTAACCGAATGGAAGCTCCGGGGGAGGAGGGCGGGCGTGTGTCACAGTTAAGCCGAATTGGAACACCTCTTCCGCCCGGACACGAACGGAGCGCGAAGCTGTCAGTTATGAATGAATAAATGAATAAATAAATAAATAATTAAAGAATGCCACCTTTCATTTCACAGGGAACACCGGACGGCGTACCAGCTGGTAAAAGTCGGAGTAATTAAATAAATACAAAAAGAATGGCTGGGGAATAAAAAAATAATACGTTTTAATAATAATTTGGTTTTTTTGTTATAACATGAATTTCACTCTCTCTCTCTCTCTCTCCCCGTATATATATATATATATATATATATATATATATATATTTATTATATATATTGTATTTTCTTTTAAGCATTTTTGAAGGTGCGCCGCTACTTCGCGGATTTTCAGTTTCCGCGGGTGGTCTCGGTCCCCATTAACCGCGATAACCGAGGGTTCACTGTACTCCATAAAATTTACAAAAAGCGAGGTGAAACACTCAACCAGGGCTGCTTTTTTGAACATTTCTCGAGGGCCATGGCGAGCCATTTCAAAAAAGCTGCACAACTAACGTATAAAATATTGATAAATTTGCTCTGCCTGATGTGTGTGTCAAGTTTCACGAGTTGTCGTTCATATTTAGAACCTCATAATCAGCGTTGTTTTATTGCCAAACAGTGCAATGCCACTCCCACAACTTTTCACGAAAAAGGATGAATTTCGTATTGTGACATCCTCATGGCCGAAACAGTCCTCCGAGCATATATGAGGGCGACCTTGTTGAGTTGCACGGAGAAAAACATCCAAGAAAATAACTTGTATTAGCTTTTACCAGTTGGTGGCGCTACTACTACGATGAAAAATAAGTTGGTAGATGTCTTCAGGACTGAAGTATCCTCAAATGTGTACAACTTCGAGAAGATAGGATCATCTGAGTAATGTTGCCGGAGCTTTTGTTGCCACAGAGTACAATCGGACTTTTCAGCACCGTAATAGCCACGCCTTTTGCCAAAACGTCACAAAATTCGGCAGAGAGTAAGTGAGTCTTTTCTGACTAATTTTCAGTCGGATTCGTCAAAAGGGCACCGTGCAGTACGTGAAAATTAAAATAAAAACAAATTTTTGATTCCACTTGGCGGCGCTGTGTGTATAACAAAATAATAACATTAAGATGTCTTCAGGTCGGGACGTTTTATTTACAGGTGAAGGTTTGGATTTTTAGGAGCATGTCCAGGGGAGTTATTAAGCATTCATTTATTTGTATTAGGTTCATTTTGTCTTCTTATTATTGATATTTGACTGATTCATTAAAAGCAGACAATTATGTTTTAGGTTAATTTTTTACCTGACATGTTTCGGCGAGTCTTTCGCCTTCTTCAGAGTGTCGCATGATGGTGTCTTGAGACCCGTCTTTATCAGCTGATGTTCCATGAGGGTGTGACTTACCTGTCAAAAAAATTAAAAAATCAGAGCAGTAAAAGAACAAGCACAACATGAACATTACAAATCAGCAATCACTGACCACTGCAAAAGGGAAAACCACATCATGGACTGGGAGAAGGGCAGGGTCATCCGCACCGGAGAGAACAAACTACAGCGCTGGATCAAAGAAGCAATTGAGATCTGCAAGCGAGGCATAAAAACCATGAACAGAGACAAGGGAGCCTTCATCCTCTCTACCACCTGGAGCAGCATCTTGGCGGAGTGAACGGACAGCGGGGGGCGTGACTTGCCTTCATTCTTGTGACAGGTAAGGCACGCCTTCATGGAACATCAGCTGATAAAGACTGGTCACAAGACACCATCACAGGGTTCGAAGTTAACTTTAAAAACTGCTTCCCCATAGGGCAAGTGCCACTAAAATTTGCCTTGCCCGAGTGGCCAAATTACTTGCCCAACTAGGGCAAGTGACAATTTTTTTTCTCTTGCCCTGAGTGACTTTTTGTATGACAAAGTGTCTAATTACAAATTGCATGAATTTTTTGTTCGGACAGTTCCCGCCTAGAAAGAATTAAAAATACGTTACAATCATAAGTGTTGCTTATATAAAAATGTATCATGTATTAACACATTAATTAGGTGTCTGCTGACCCAGGATTATGTTATTGTTATGTTATGTTATATATCAAAGAGAATGTGGAATGACACTGAACGATGGAAGGTGGAAGGATGTGGAAAGATCGTGAATGACATTGAATGATTTGGAATGACACTGAAAGATTTTGAATAATACTGAATGACACTGAATGAAGTAAAACTCTCTGGGAACGGGCCAATTCAAGATAGCTGCCGCACTGTGGGGGAGGCTTTGGTACCAAATTTGGAAAGAGACCCAAACGGTTGGGTCCATTTTATATCAGTGTGGGGGTGAAACGTTGGTCTTGGCGGAGCTGTCTGAATATTGGAGAAGTGAGAAGACAAAGTAAAACAGAACAATTAAAATCACTCTTCAAATACATATTGTTTGGTAAGCAGAGCATGATTTACAGCTCACCATTTTATTGCATGCACCAAGCATGTTATACATTTTTCTGTCCACGGGATGGCGTAGTCAAGAAAAATGAAGCATCTCGAAGCCCATTCGTGTGTGAAGTATTTCCCTGCAGGGCTTGGCTGCTTTATGGGGCTTCATTTTGCCATCACTAGTTTTAGATTGTTTTAATTTTTGAAAGAGCATTTTCATTTTACAGTGAACCCTCGCTACTTCGCGGTTCACCTTTCGCGGGTTCAGTGCTTCGCGGGTCTAAAAAATATTCGGGGGCATTGTAGTTTCGCCGAGCGGCACGACGGGGCGCTGGAGCTGTTAGACGGCCGGCATGCGCCGAAGAAGAGCGTGGGCGAAGAGGAGAGTGGACGAAGAAGAGCACGTTCCCCCGGGCACGATTTGGGGCGACGTTTCGCGCGGTTCGGACCGTACCAGAGCTCCGGCCAGCGTGCGTGGCAGTTAAGCCGAAGAGGAACAACTTCCGCCCGGGCACTAGCGGGGCGACATTTCGCTCTGTTCGGGAGCGTACGAGAGCTCCGGAGGAGGCCGGCCGGCGTGCGTGGCAGTTAAGCCGAAGAGGAGCACCTTCCCCGGGCACGGGCGGTGTCAAGCGGCCCCTAAGTTTAACCGAATGGAAGCTCCGGAGGAGGAGGGCATGCTCGCGTCACAGTTAAGCCGAAGAGAAGCACCTTCCCCGGGCACGGGCGGTGCCAAACGGCCCTTAAGTTTAACCGAATGGAAGCTCCGGGGGAGGAGGGCGGGCGTGTGTCACAGTTAAGCCGAATAGGAGCACCTTCCCCGGGCACGGGCGGGGCGAAATGAAACCGAGTTCAATCGAACGGAGACACGCTTCGGGGGAGCAGGTCCGGCGTGCATGACAATTAAGCCGAAGAGGAGCACCTCTTCCGCCCGAGCACGAGCGGAGCGCGAGGCTGTCAGTTATGAATGAATAAATGAATAAAAAAAATAAATGAAGAATGCCACCTTTCATTTCACAGGGCACACCGGACGGCGTACCAGCAGGTAAAGGTCGAAGCAATTAAAAAAATACAAAAAGAAGTAATTGAATAAATACAAAAATAATGGCTGGGGAATAAAAAAATAATAAGTTTTAATAATAATTTTTTTTTTTTTGTTATAGCATGAATTTCACTCTCTCTCTCTCTACCCGTGTGTATATATATATATATATATATATATATATATATATATATATATATTAATTTTTTTTTTTTAAACATTTTTGAAGGTGCACCACTACTTCGCACTTTTTTTTTTAAGCATTTTTGAAGGTGCGCCGCTACTTCGCGGATTTTCAGTTTTCGCGGGTGGTCTCGGTCCCCATTAACCGCGATAACCGAGGGTTCACTGTATTTTTTTCATTATCGAATTTTATTTTTTTCTATTCAAGTTTTGAGTTCATTTTCGTTTACTAAAATAACCTTGGGCTGCAACTACTATCACAGCAACGGCTCATTATATTTTGGCTGCTAAATATGCCAATTTGTCAGAGAGAAGACCGTGACAAAGAATGGCCCAATCGCAATAAACACTCTACACCATACGTTCCTCGTTGACGTGTACATGGGGTGTTGCAGAGCACAGGTTCCAAGCGTACCGATATTGCAAAATTGGGACAATGCGTGTGACGACACCAACTTCCGCCTCCTATGTCATCGAGCTTGGCGGCACGTTATCATTATGTATTTATTTGTAACAATTTTGACGTTGAGAGTGATATTAAAACTTAAGTAATGTGGTAGTTAGGAAAAAACCCTGGCTTGGGACCCACCGGAACAAGCTATAGCTTCATTTGTACTATTTGAGGCGCTCTCACAATCTGCGGCGCATGCACACAAGGTCGCTAAGTACGCTAGCTGCACTCGGACAAAACACGTAGGTGACTTTAAAAGAGTGACCGAAATTGCACACATGCAACTGTTTATCATAATGTCATAATTCGATATGTACATTTGAAGAGAATTTTTTTCAGCATGGGCACAAGAATTCCACCGAACATCGCCAGTTCAATGGGATTTTGGTTAAGTCCGCAAATAATTGTGGACAATATACTTTGGCTGCGCGCTCGAATAATTTTACTCGTATATACTTCAATGAGGGTGTAGTGTGGGTATCGGGATCTTTAACACGCCCTAACACGAAGCTGACTCTCCAACCGCCACAGCCTTTTAATGACGAAATTATAAAATAAACAAAAACACTGTTCAACAACATAAAATAAAATAAAAAATCACATCATACTTACATTTATAAACTTTAATCCTCAAGAACATTATTCTCAGGTTGACCGAAAGACGAGGACACGGGAGCGCCTCGGGCATGTTCTTCTTCCTTGTGTAGGCGAATGACATTTTAAGGTGCTTGTCCGCCACCTGCTGTGCTGAACTATGTATTAAATAAGAAAAGCAAATTGTTGAATGTTTTTTCCCCAATGAAGACTGAATTGTAAAATACCCGGAAATGGCTTTTCTGTTTTATTGTGCATTTAAAAAAAATTCAGATTGTCCTTTTTTGTTGAGATAATTGTTGAATATTGAAATTGCACATGTAACTGGTAATTTAGTTTTAGATATTATTTGAACCAGTGGAGGGCCATGCATTTCACACCTGGGCCTTCAATGAAGTCCTACTTCGTCCTACTTGAATAAATCCCCCTCATAATACCATAATTTATGACACCACGGGTGGACAAACAATATACAGAAAAGCACTTAGACAGCACTGACCGAGTGTTGGACGATATAGCTTCTCTTGAAAGGTCCGTGTTGAAAATGGCCTCGCAAGTGAATCTTCAATTTCTAAAGATAAAGATGTCTTTTAATTGTCCCATAACGGGGACATTTGCAGTGTTACAGCAGCAAAGATATACATCACACAGTGGCACCGACGTAATGTAGCCGTTAATGTATAACATTGGCAGCAGGCATTCATAAAAAGCATGCAAATATACACAGTATATACGTATATACACAGATCCCCATGTATATACACACTTACAGCCCACAACATATACAAGTGTAAGGAAACACTCCTAATGCCTGTCTATGGTTCAGAGGGGAAATAAATAAAAACGCTGCAATGATAAAAAAAAATACTGAATGATTGAAAATACTGCAATGATAAAAATACTGCAAGAATAAAAGTACTGTACCCAGCCAACATGTCCAACTGGGCCCCAAATGGGGTAAATGCGGGATTCCTGGGTACCAAGTGGGAATGGGCTAGAAGTGGGCAATGGTACAGGGTTCCATGTGGGCGCCATCTGGGATTGGTGGGCATGGGCTTAAACTGGGCAAATGTTGTGGGTGCAATACGGGTTGTGTATGGGCTAAGTGGGCATGGGTTAGAACTGGTAAAGATAAAGATAAAGATGTCCTTTATTAGTCCCACAATGGGGAAATTTGAGGTGTTACAGCAGCAAAGATATAGCTCACACAGAGTCGGCGGCGTAATGTAGCCGTTAATGTATAACATTAGCAGCAGACATTCATAAAAAGCATGCAAATATACACAGTATAAACGTATCTAAGTGTAAGGAAACACTCCTAATGTCTGTCCATTATACAGAGGGGAAAATGCTGTAATGATAAAAACTACTGAATCTACTACTGAAACCATTTATAGGTCCTATTTGGGTTATGTGTGGGCTAAGTGGGCATGGGTTAGAACTGGTCAACCATGTGAGGGTCTCATATGGGCTGTATATGGGCCAAGTGGGCATGGGTTAGAGCTGGTCAACCATGTCTGGGTCCTATTTGGGTTATGTGTGGGCTAAGTGGGCATGGGTTAGAAGTGGTCACCATTTATCGGTCCTGTTTGGGTTATGTGTGGGATAAGTGGGCATAGGTTAGAGCTGGTCAACCATGTCTGGGTCCTGTATGGGTTATGGATGAGCTAAGCGGGCATGGGTTTGAAAATTTGTTCTGGAGCCTTTTTGATATTTAATGCATGCTATGCTAATAGTAACCACCCGAAGACTATTCTCAGTAGAACTATTCAATGGATGCCAAAACGATAGAGACATGGCCATGGAGCCTATGCTGCGAGATTGTGAAAGGACTAAAATAAGTGTAGGATTTTTGAGGACCAGAAGTCAGCTTTTATTAGGTTTGACATTGATTTAACTTATGGAACAATGCAAATTATGGTCGGGTTGTTGTTGGACTTTTTCCGCTTTTGACTAAGGGACGGGTGTTTTTATTTTCTGGGACTCTTTAGAACAAGCGGCACGGTGGCGGACTGGTTAGCAAGTCCGCATCACAGTACAGAAGTGCAAGGTTCTCCCTGTGCCTGCTAGGGTTTTCGCCGGTTTCCTCCCACTTTCCAAAAACATTCATGATAGGTTGATTGGTCACTGGTCCAAGGTCTGAGTGTGAGAGCGGATGGTTGCTTGTCTCTGTGTGCCCTGCGATTGACTGGCAACCAGTTCAGGGTGTACCCTGTCGACTGCCCGAAGACAGCTGGGATAGGCTCCAGCACTCCCGGGGACCCTTGTGAGGACAAGAAGCAGTACAGAGGATTGATTGATTTATTAAAATTAAAATTAAATTCATGTATTTATCTATGCTAAATTTAACAAGGCTGGACGTTATATTTTGTGAATTTACATGTACCCCCAACTGTGACTTAATAACCCTTAAGGGACAAGATAACATTTTATAATATTCCAGACAGCTAAGATTGTCATCTATGAACTATTTGACAAGGCAGGTCCAGCATCGTCAGCCACATCCAACAGTCAACACAGTTACTTTTTTTTTAATAAACAAAATCAACATTATTAATTAATGTTATTTTATTAATTCTGTATGCTGTGAAAGATCTTTATTCAAAGTATATTTGAAGTTATTTCTACCTTATTGCTTGATTTTTGTAGATTCAAGTTGGAGTTGTCAAAATTACAGATTCTTTTGAAGGCAGCATATTCAAACTGTGAGAAAAGGAGCGAATGCAAGCTACGCGGTCTTTGAGGTGCGGCAGAAGAGCTGAAAGCACGGTGAGTCCCGAACGATAATTGAATTAATTAATTAATCTTGGGTAAATGTCTGGCTCTCATTTTTTAGACTTACTTTACAATGTGTTTTGTAATTTTTCAAGGTTGCCTGTGTTGGAAAACTGCTTGGTGCGTTAGCTAAAACACAGTATGCTAAAATGATAAGTGACGAGAACACAGAGGGTATATCAACAACGTACGTACTCGAATTATTTTGGGGAAAACTTAAGTACATTATAATCACCCTTTTAATAATACTGATAAGCGTTGTGTGTTTTATTTATTTTTATGAGGACCTTTACAACGAGCTACATATTGTTAGCATTGGGCCTACGACGCTAAACACAGTGTCCCTCGATCTCTCTCCAAAATTCTCCAAAAGACTTAAGCTTTCACTCAAATTAATACAATCTACTCCACTAGCTCATTTAAGGCTTTTTTGTGATGTGTTTGATTTGGGTAAGTAAAGCAAAACATATTAACTGTTGAATGTTGCCTGTTATTTAAATAATAGAAATTCAAGATGAAAGTTGAACAGATATTGAAATGCTAGATTGGCTCATTCAGAATCATGCCACAATGTGCTTTGTATGTTTTGTGTGTGGGTTTATCAAGCTCTAATTCAATGCAGTGTCCAAAACGAGCGCGCATAATTGTTGGATGAATGTTGGTTAATAGAGTCAGATAATAGTTAAAATTCCAACAGTTGAACAGATGTTGAAATGCTAGATTGGCTCATTCAGAATCATGCCACAATGTGCTTTGTATGTTTTGTGTGTAGGCTTATCAAGCTCTAATTCAATGCAGTGTTGAGCTGCATTTGAGAGGAACTACGTAAGTAACTAATGTGGAAAAATTGTGACTTCTTTGTGTACTTTTATTTTGAATATTCAAATTTTGTGGGTAAAGGTTAGAGAAAATAAGTTTAAAATGAGAGCTGTACAGGTATTTAAGTTTTTGGTTTGTAAAATACCCGAATGTGGGTTTCAGCAGGTGAGGCAATGATTGGACAGAGCAAAAGCTATGCTCCAAAATAGAAGTGATTACACCTTCACTAGACTAACCTGCAGCTAATTACATAATTATAAAATTAACACTTTAACCTGGCTTCCCCATCACAGATGTATTCTTTTAAATGCAAAGCTTTTTGTTCTAGCTTTTGTTGTTAAATGACATTCATGCCCAAGTGTCTATGCATCCATTGCAGGGATGTTTTCTCAAGTGACGAGTCTGAAGCCTGTGATGACGAAGTACCATCTACACCTCCCCATGGATTGTCACAGAGAAAAAGCTTCCTAACCAAGAGAGGCGCTGCAGAAGGTCCTTGAGTACGTCCAACGTGTTGAGTCTGTGAGTCTACTGCAGGATCTAATGCAGGTATGAAAATGATGAAATTTTAATGTATTATCTTCAAAATTATAAATAATTATTTAATTTCTTGAAATATAAAATTAGGTACCCTAAACCCAAGTAGGAACCCCAGTCCCAGTACATTCCTGATTCTGGAGCTACAGAGATCAAACCATCCTACTGTATCACTAAATAGCCCCACCTCTAAAACCCTGATTCGGAAGGCCGAGTTGAAAGACTTCAGAGTTCAAGATGGTCAACTGCAACTATGATAAGCCGAATGTGTTCACCCCAAGTCGGAAACTGAGAAAAAGACTCAATTTTCACATGATTTCAGTCCCTTCTATATTTAAAAGAATGTATTGGGGCTCTAAAAATGTGAAATATTTTTACAAGTATTTCTTTTACTACTCATAGGCAGTTTCATAATAATAGTACAATTTGGCATCGTGTATTGTTTTTTGGTTCCATTCAAAATGCACAAGACGTATAGACATATTTTGTTTGTGGATCGCTGCAGCATCACACGAGCGCACAGAGACAAACGTGGCAGCAACTTAAAACAATTAAAATATCGAATCGAAATCGAGAACTGAAAATCAAAAATCGAATCGGGGCTTGAGTGAATCGTTACCTCCCTAATCATAATCATTTTGGTAGAATGTTGGGCTCTTGCCCTTTGAGTGTATATGGCGTTACCGAAGCTGTTCACTTAATCGACAATTCCTTTCCTGTGACGTTTATCATACCCAGTTTAACTGCCAAAATATTTTTAAGTGTGTGATGATTATCTGGATCGAGTGACACCCATGTTATAATGGTTGCAGGTATTGGTGGATTGGACGATAGTGTCAGAACAATGATGGCGTTCATCATGACAAATCCTCTGTCTCTGAAGTACAATCTCTTTGGACATCGTAGCAAGAACAAGCGCCGAGACCTGCCTTTTTCGGATGTTCTATACGGTAATATATTTTTTTTTTTTTTTTTTTTTTAAGGGATTGTGGTGTGAAGACATTTCAGCATGTCCCATAAGGTTTCACAATCATTAAATAGCTTTACTAAGTTGGCTTCTTGTCTTTTTTGTTTTAGGAGCACTGAAAAGGAATGGAGCCACAAAGGACATCAACGAGAAGGACACAGGCAACCCTGTCCAAGTGGTTCATGGGAGCTTGTGATCAAGGTGGGAATAGGGCAGTTCGAGCTCGGAGATCTCAAGGCAACTGTCAGGTTTAAAACGTCCTGACGCCATTTTTAGACTGAAGGTGGCATAAATCCAGACCAAACCAGTTAGAGTTTTGTTTTTGACCATTCGCGAATGGGAGAGGAAGTCAGGAGGTGAAGCAGGCGTCTTGCCAGTTCAATCTCGCGCACTCTCTCTCACTCTCTACCACCCGTTCGGTCTTTTATCAGCAACCTAAGCAGACAATGGAGGTCTGTCTGAAATTCTAGCAGGCAGGCAGGAAGCAATCAACCACAGTAGTCAGTCAGGAATTCGAAACTAAAGTGTGTGCGTGTGTTCCAGTTGTGCGCGTGTGTGCTAAAGCAATAATGTGAGTGTCTGTGTGTGTGTGCGCAATTATAACTGATACAAATAGTGTATAAAAACATGATTAGAAATACACAAACTATTTACATATCCTCATCCCATCTCACATTCCCCCGTTTGTGGGTTTAAATCATGTCCTTACGGCTTTAAGACAGATCATCATAATGAAGTCATACAACAGTGTGGTCATCCGTGGAGGGGCGAAAACCCTCAGTAGGGACAAAATTCCCCTCCTCCCTTCCGGCGTGGAACGAGATTCTCATGGTATGTTGGTCACTTGGGAATAAAACATAAAAAAACTTCAATATACCTAGTGAAAAATAACAAAACTGTCTCCACGCAGAGCTTGTCTCCACGCAGAGCTTGTCTCCACGCAGAGCTTGTCTCTGCGGCGACTTGATGGAGGCCCTTGCCTCGTTGTAGGAGGGGACAGCCGTCTTTACCTCCCGGATCTTCGTGTGTGGTGTATGTGTGTGCATGTGTGGGGGCAGGGGCAAAAGGGTCCATGTGTTATTTAGGTTTCAGTGTCCAGTTCGAGTTTGTCATTGTCCAGTTCGAATTCGTCATTCTCAACATCAATCAGGTTGTAATGGTACATTTGGGCAACAAACATGCAGTTAATAATCATCTTTGTCATAAGAATAATGCAACATGAACAGACTACACATAACAAAAATGAAAACCATAATTATCCCGATATATTGTCTTTCAAATTCTTCGTAGTGGTCATAACATCAATAATTGTTTCATTTTATTAAAAATGTAAATGCAGTAATGTTCTCCAATCAAGGCTAAAATTCTTTATGTACGTCATTAATTTCCAAACAATATCTAATCTTTTTGTTCTGTGGCTTCAACATTCGTATCTGTGGCTGGTTGTGCGGTTCCGATGTGCGTGTGGTCCGATATTGTGACTCAGGTGGGCTCCTGTTCGAGGGATTCGCGTTGCTCGGCCTTTAGCTGGAAACCGGAGAAGCTTGTACTGCAACTGGTGGATCCAGCTGCCACGCCCCGCGACCTTTGCTGCCGTCGGGGTCACTGCAATCATCTGGCGAGGGCCATCTCAGCATTCACTTGTCCCAACGAAGTCGTTTCAGCACCTTGAAGAAGAGTTGGTCTCCCACACGGACGTGATTTCTCTGTGGATCAGAACACACTGGCCAGTAATTGCGTCTTTTTTTTTTTTTTTTTTTTTTTTTTTGGGCAAAACATGTTTCCCATGTGGTCTGGGACTGATGTGCCAGTCGCTGGTGGTTCTGATGAACCTGAGAGTCGATAGGGGATAGTGTCCTAACTTCGGCTGGCACTATCCTCATTGCTGTGATTGAAACACAGTCTGGTCATTGTCTCCTTTTTTTCCCTCATATTCTTGATAAGTCTGCCCTTAACAGTCCCATTAGTGCGTTCCACAAGTCCTGCAGACTGTATGCACAATGACGCTTTGAGTCAATTTTGCAACAACTGTCCCACTTGTTACAACATCATTCACAAAATGCATAATTTTCACTTCAAATCACTTCTTGAAATTCCAAATGTCAGGATAATTTGTGTTAGGTTGAAGATGTATTTTATCCCATATTTTACTCTATTAGTATTGCAAAAGAATTGTTCCACAGCGTGACCCATGTTTGACCATATGGATGAGAAGACTTCACAGAGAAGCGGATGCCTGAAGACTGGATCAACGTCTGCAACATCAAAGGAGGTGTGCTGAGACACACCTCTGAAACAAAAGGACTGAGACTTTAGTACCAGAGCACTAAAAGGGCATATCTGCCTTTTCAATCAGTGGATGACTGCCATTGATGTCTGTCTTTCCTCTTGTGTCTGAGATGTTTACATGTTCCTGCTGGTGCTCCCCCCTTCATCTCTTAGTGCAAATACATTGTATTGTTAGGGACTTCCCTAATAAAATAGAGGGCTCGGCGGAGTGTGCTCCAGAACGAATTTGGAGATGTAACTGAGCACACCTCTGTTCGTTCTCCTCGCGAGTAAAAGATCAACTCTTGTCTTCCTTCCATTCATTTAGCCTATGTTCAGTGAATGCTTAGGTGATTGAACCTGACAATTTGATTACACAACACTTTTTCCAACTGTTTTAGCATCAACATATGTTGTCGGAAACAACTTAATCCATTTTGAAAACATATGAATTACAACCAAACAATATTGCATCTCAAACAAATAACACTGTCTAAAAAAAAGTTTTTTGTTGAAAAGTCTGTATGTGGGAACAATTTCATATCATACTACCCCTCTCTTGACTCATGGTTATGCTCGTGTGTCACTCTTATTACTTTTCCAATCAATGAATTAGGCAGCCAGGATTTGCCATCTGCCAATTTGCTGATCCTGTCCTCAGCAATGTTTGCACCTTTGTTCTCCCAATTTGTGCGTTCAATTACTGGTACCTTTTTCCCTGGCGTGGGATCAAATTGTCAAGTTGATTTTCTGCGTGTGTGTGCGTGTGGGGGTGTGTTCATTTTCCCTTTTAGCTGCGCTGTGTCGATATAAAGGCGAGGCAGTTTCCAATTGTAATTGTGTCATTTTCTTTTAAGTGAATTTTGCGTTCACAAATAACTATTTTAGACGTGCTTTATGCACAACTTTTCTTTTCCTGTTGTGGTTTTTAAAGCCCAATGTCGACAGAACGCATGAACATTTATCTTGACTGTCAGTCCACATTGTAACCATACAACTCATACAAGATGGGAAACCCCAAATTTTAATTAGCTCACACCCGCCTACGCTCTTCCTGCTTATCCTAACAATCTCTTATCCGTTGGTATCACAATGTTAGTACTCCCATCGCATAAAAGTCAGTTTGATTTCAGGCTGCGACCTTGGTTCTCAAACACTTTTACTTCTTATCAGTCTGGAATGCGCACCTGGTCTGTGTTACAAGTCTGAGTTCCTCCAGTCGGGAGGAAGGTCAAGTCGCGGTTTGGTGATAATTTGGACGGCTCCACAGTCGTGTGGCGCCTCCTAGATGATGCGGGGAAAAAATGACGCTGGGCTGAAATGCACCGCAACTTATCAGTATAATGTGTCCCTGTGACAATTAGGCCGGCGTGCAATGTGAATGTGGTGGGAAAAGAATGTAATTTTTTGATTCCTTAAAGCAGCAGTGAAAGCTCTTAATCACACTCTAAGTGGTTCTCTGCCACGAAATCCAAATTGTTGTGACTAAATATGCAAATGAATTCATTTTGCCCTGGTTCCTGCAGTAACCCAGGCTAATGAAGTCATTTTTTGCAGTCACTGTTTTGCTCAAATGGCTTATAATAATTTGGTAGTGCGTTAAGATGCTTTGTCGATACAATCTTGTAGTGTATCTTCACAAGTTCCAACATACACAACCCATTCCATGGCCATGACGATACTGTTTTAAAGATTACCAAGGCTTGTTGGACCTTTCTCTGCCACATAAATTACAGCCCTGAGAGGCACTGGGCCTCAACTTTATCTATGAAGGGTCAGGGATTTAATGGGGGTCACCGAGGCGTCCCAAGGAAAGTTTTTACAGAAAAGTGGTCTGGCAATATCTTTTCTCTTTCTTATCACTGACAATGCGCCCCTTTAAAGTTTTGACGTTTGTTTGAATTCGCCCGTGCTTATTAATTCTATTGAAGTCCAATTTTGTCAGTGTTTCACGGCCTAATGAGTAAAACGCATGTTGATGTAGAACTCCTTCTACACACACTTTTATGTTTGACTTTTTACGTCACGTGATCCTCCATTGCTACCACAACTCGTCCTGAAAAGTTAATGTTTTGTAACAAGACTTACTGCTTCCTCCTTTCTTTCTTTTCTTTTTCCTTCCTTCTGCCCAACACGTTCATGCTTTCTGTGCATAATTTAGAATTTTCTTTTCCATTTTACAAGTTGGCCAATTTAAATTAGGTTGTTTTATTTGAAAAGCCTGTAATTCTCTTTTTTTTCCCCTTTTCACCTAATCACAAATTTCTTATCACAAAAATGAACATGTTAATTCTATTTTATTTCCTATTTTTCCAATCTTGTGACTCATTTCACTTCAACCAGTTCTACCTTAAAGTGGACAAGTACACATCAATGTTTTTTGTAGTTTCTATTTTCTTCTCTGCTTTAATGAAAATTATAGCCCTTCTAGCCAAATTTTTCCTGTGTCATTTCTATCTCTGCATTTCATTCCATTTCTGGCCTACCTTAATACTAAAACAAAAATGCTCTTTCAAAAATTAAAACTATCTAAAACTAGTGATGGCAAAATGAAGCCCCATAAAGCAGCCAAGCCCTGCAGGGAAATACTTCACACACGAATGGGCTTCGAGATGCTTCATTTTTCTTGACTACGCCATCCCATGGACAGAAAAATGTATAACATGCTTGGTGCATGCAATAAAATGGTGAGCTGTAAATCATGCTCTGCCCACCAAACAATATGTATTTGAAGAGTGATTTTAATTGTTCTGTTTTACTTTGTCTTCTAACTTCTCCAATATTCAGACAGCTCCGCCGAGACCAACGTTTCACCCCCACACTGATATAAAATGGACCCAACCGTTTGGGTCTCTTTCCAAATTTGGTACCAAAGCCTCCCCCACAGTGCGGCAGCTATCTTGAATTGGCCCGTTCCCAGAAAGTTTTACTTCATTCAGTGTCATTCAGTATTATTCAAAATCTTTCAGTGTCATTCCAAATCATTCAATGTCATTCACAATCTTTCCACATCCTTCCACCTTCCATCGTTCAGTGTCATTCCACATTCTCTTTCATATATAACATAACATAACAATAACATAATCCTGGGTCAGCAGACACCTAATTAATGTGTTAATACATGATACATTTTTCTATAAGCAACCCTTATGATTGTAACGTATTTTTAATTCTTTCTAGGCGGGAACTGTCCGAACAAAAAATTCATGCAATTTGTAATTAGACACTTTGTCATACAAAAAGTCACTCAGGGCAAGAGAAAAAAAATTGTCACTTGCCCAAGTTGGGCAAGTAATTTGGCCACTCGGGCAAGGCAAATTTTAGTGGCACTTGCCCTATGGGCAAGCAGTTTTTAAAGTTAACTTCGAACCCTGTGATGGTGTCTTGTGACCTGTCTTTATCAGCTGATGTTCCATGAAGGCGTGCCTTACCTGTCACAAGAATGAAGGCAAGTCACGCCCCCCGCTGTCCATTCACTCCGCCAAGACGCTGCTCCAGGTGGTAGAGAGGATGAAGGCTCCCTTGTCTCTGTTCATGGTTTTTATGCCTCGCTTGCAGATCTCAATGGCCTCTCTGATCCAGCGCTGTAGTTTGTTCTCTTCTGTGCGGATGACCCTGCCCTTCTCCCGGTCCATGATGTGGTTTTCCCTTTTGCAGTGGTCAGTGATTGCTGATTTGTAATGTTCATGTTGTGCTTGTTCTTTTACTGCTCTGATTTTTTAATTTTTTTGACAGGTAAGTCACACCCTCATGGAACATCAGCTGATAAAGACTGGTCTCAAGACACCATCATGCGACACTCTGAAGAAGGCGAAAGACTCGCCGAAACATGTCAGGTAAAAAATTAACCTAAAACATAAATGTCTGCTTTTAATGAATCAGTCAAATATCAATAATAAGAAGACAAAATGAACCTAATACAAATAAATGAATGCTTAATAACTCCCCTGCACACGCTCCTAAAAATCCAAACCTTCACCTGTAAATAAAACGTCCCGACCTGAAGACATCTTAATGTTATTATTTTGTTTTACACACAGCGCCGCCAAGTGGAATCAAAAATTTGTTTTTATTTTAATTTTCACGTACTGCACGGTGCCCTTCTGACGAATCCGACTGAAAATTAGTCAGAAAAGACTCAAGACAATGATCTTACTCTCTGCCGAATTTTGTGACGTTTTGGCAAAAGGCGTGGCTATTACGGTGCTGAAAAGTCCGATTGTACTTTGTGACAACAAAAGCTCCGGCAACATGACTCAGATGATCCTATCTTCTCGAAGTTGTACACATTTGAGGATACTTCAGCCCTGAAGACTTCTACCAACTTATTTTTCATCGTAGTAGTAGCGCCACCAACTGGTAAAAGCTAATACAAGTTATTTTCTTGGATGTTTTTCTCCGTGCAACTCAACAAGGTCGCCCTCATATATGCTCGGATTACTGTTTCGGCCATGAGGATGTCACAATACGAAATTCGTCCTTTTTCGTGAAAGGTTGTGGGAGTGGCATTGCACTGTTCGGCAATAAAACAACGCTGATTATGAGGTTGTAAATATGAACGACAACTCGTGAAACTTTACACACACATCAGGCCGAGCAAATTTATAAATATATATATATATATATATATATATATATATATATATATATATATATATATATACGGGGAGAGAGAGAGTGAAATTCATGTTACAACAAAAAAAAACAAATTATTATTAAAACATATTATTTTTTAATTCCCCAGCCATTCTTTTTGTATTTATTTAATTACTCCGACTTTTACCTAATGGTACGCCGTCCGGTGTGCCCTGTGAAATGAAAGGTGGCATTCTTTATTTATTTATTCATTTATTCATTCATAACTGACAGCCTCGCGCTCCGCTCGTGCCCGGGCGGAAGAGGTGCTCCAATTCGGCTTAACTGTGACACACGCCCGCCCTCCTCCCCCGGAACTTCCATTCGGTTAAACTTAGGGGCCGCTTGGCACCGCCCATGCCCGGGGAAGGTGCTCCTCTTCGGCTTACTGTGACGCGAGCATGCCCTCCTCCTCCGGAGCTTCCATTCGGTTAAACTTAGGGGCCGCTTGAAACCGCCCGTGCCCGGGGAAGGTGCTCCTCTTCGGCTTACTGTGACGCGAGCATCCCCTCCTCCTCCGGAGCTTCCATTCGGTTAAACTTAGGGGCCGCTTGGAACCGCCCGTGCCCGTGGAAGGTGCTCCTCTTCGGCTTACTGTGACGCGAGCATGCCCTCCTCCTCCGGAGCTTCCATTCGGTTAAACTTAGGGGCCGCTTGGCACCGCCCGTGCCCGGGGAAGGTGTTCCTCTACGGCTTAACTGCCACGCACGCCGGCCGGAGCTCTGGTACGGTTCAAACCGCGCGAAACGTCGCCACCGATCGTGTCCGGGGGAACGTGCTCTTCTTCGTCCACTCTCCTCTTCGCCCACGCTCTTCTTCGGCGCACGCCGGCCGTCTAACTGCTCCAGCGCCCCGTCGTGCCGCTCGGCGAAACTACAATGCCCCCGAATATTTTTTAGACCCGCGAAGCACTGAACCCGCGAAAGGTGAACCGCGAAGTAGCGAGGGTTCACTGTATGTATAAGACCAAGACCTACAAAAAAGTCTCTTGGAGCAATGAGCTAGGTTTTACAGGAAGTCGGCCATTTTTAATTTACTTAAAAGGGGGCGGGTCACCACAATGGACTTTGTGTAGAAATTATTATTGGGGCCCGAGCAGCGACGGCGGCGAGGTCCCTATTGTTTTTGAAGAAATTATTATTAGGGCCCGAGCAGCGACCGCTACGAGGTCCCCATTGTTTTTGTGGAAATTATTATTATTTTTATTATTATTATTAGGGCCCGAGCAGTAACCGCTGCGAGGTCCCTATTGTTTTTCTAGAAATTGTTATTAGGGCCCGAGCTGCGACGGCTGCGAGGTCCCTATTGTTTTTGTAGAAAATATTATTACTTTTATTATTAATAATATTATTATTATTATTATTAGGGCCTGAGCAGCGACCGCTGCGAAGTCCCTATTGTTTTTGTAGAAATTATTATTATTATTATTTTTCCGATTGTTCGATCGCATTTTTGACCCCCGAAACATGCACAAAAACTCACCAAACTTGGCAGTCTCATCGGGCATGGCGAAAAATTTGATATTTTAACGTCTAATATGAACAGGAAGTGAGTTATGAATTTTTGAAAGTCCGACTTTTGCCCTTTTTTGCATGTTTACAGGGGTCATTCTTTTGCACCCTGATCCTAAAGGCTTCATCTGATTGCCTTAAAATTCTGTCTGTAGCATCTGAAGACCTGGGACAAACACTGGGGCTAAAATTTTTTGTTTCCGAAATACTATATGACAGGGGCGGGGCTTCAAAGTTTTCACTTAAGATTTCCTTCGCCGCAATGGACAAAATGCTTAATAACTCTCCTGCACATGCTGCTAAAAATCCAAAACTTCACATGTACATAAAGAGTCTGTACCTGAAGACATCTATATGTTTATATTCAGTTATACACCTTGCGCCAATCAATATCATTTTTTACATTTTGACGTACTGCACGGTGCCCTTTTAACGAATCTGATTGAAAATTGTCTAGAAAAGACTCAAGACATTGATCTTACTCTATCCCTATTTTTGTGACTTTCCTTCGAAGGGCGTGGCTATTATGGTGCCGCAGAGTCTGATTATTCTCCGTGGCAACAAAAGTTCCTGCAAAATGATTCAGATGATCCATCTTCTCGAAATTTTTCACATTTGAGGATATTCAGGCCCTGAAGACGGCTGCCAACTTATTTTTGATCGCAGTGGTAGCGCCACCAACTGGTTAAAACAAATACAAATTATTTTCGTTGATGTTTTTCTCCGGGCAGGTTAACAAAATCTACCTTATATTTGCTCGGATGAGTGTTTAGGCCTTGAGCATGTCACAATACAAAAGTCTTTCGCCTTCTTCAGAGTGTCACATGATGGTGTCTTGTGACCCGTCTTTATCAGCTGATGTTCCATGAGGGCGTGACTTACCTGTCACAAGAATGAAGGCAAGTCACGCCCCCCGCTGTCCGTTCACTCCGCCAAGATGCTGGTCCAGGTGGTAGAGAGGATGAAGGCTCCCTTGTCTCTGTTCATGGTTTTTATGCCTCGCTTGCAGATCTCAATGGCCTCTCTGATCCAGCGCTGTTGTTTGTTCTCTTCTGTGCGGATGACCCTGCCCTTCTCCCGGTCCATGATGTGGTTTTCCCTTTTGCAGTGGTCAGTGATTGCTGATTTGTAATGTTCATGTTGTGCTTGTTCTTTTACTGCTCTGATTTTTTTCATTTTTTTGACAGGTAAGCCACACCCTCATGGAACATCAGCTCAAGACACCATCATGCGACACTCTGAAGAAGGCGAAAGACTCGCCGAAACATGTCAGGTAAAAAATTATCCTAAAACATAATTGTCTGCTTTTAATGAATCAGTCAAATATCAATAATAAGAAGACAAAATGAACCTAATACAAATAAATGAATGCTTAATAACTCCCCTGCACATGCTCCTAAAAATCCAAACCTTCACCTGTAAATAAAACGTCCCGACCTGAAGACATCTTAATGTTATTATTTTGTTATACACACAGTGCCGCCAAGTGGAATCAAAAAATTTTTTTATTTTAATTTTCACGCACTGCACGGTGCCCTTTTGACGAATCCGACTGAAAATTAGTCAGAAAAGACTCTAGACAATGATCTTACTCTCTGCCGAATTTTGTGACATTTTGGCAAAAGGCGTGGCTATTACGGTGCTGAAAAGTCCGATTGTACTCTGTGGCAACAAAAGCTCCAGCAACATGAGTCAGATGATCCTATCTTCTCGAAGTTGCACACATTTGAGGATACTTAAGCCCTGAAGACATCTACCAACTTATTTTTCATCGTAGTAGTAGCGCCACCAACTGCTAATAGCTAATACAAGTTATTTTCTTGGATGTTTTTCTCCGTGCAACTCAACAAGGTCGCCCTCGTATATGCTCGGATGACTGTTTCGGGCCATGAGGACGTCATAATACGAAATTTGTCCTTTTTCATGAAAAGTTGTGGGAGTGGCATTGCACTGTTCGGCAATAAAACAACGCTGATTATGAGGTTCTAAATATGAACAACAACTCGTGAAACTTTACACACACATCAGGCCGAGCAAATTTATCAATATTTTATACGTTAGTTGTGCAGCTTTTTTTAAATGGCTCACCATGGCCCTCGAGAAATGTTCAAAAAAGCAGCCCTGGTTGAGTGTTTCACCTCGCTTTTTGTAAATTTTATGGAGTACAGTGAACCCTCGGTTATCGCGGTTAATGGGGACCGAGACCATCCGCGAAAACTGAAAATCCGCGAAGTAGCGGCGCACCTTCAAAAATGCTTTAAAAAAATATACAATATATATAATAAATATATAATATATATATATATATATATATATATATATATATACGGGGGGAGAGAGAGAGAGAGAGAGTGAAATTCATGTTATAACAAAAAAAACAAATTATTATTAAAACTTATTATTTTTTTATTCCCCAACCATTCTTTTTGTATTTATTTAATTACTCCGACTTTTACCTGCTGGTACGCCGTCCGGTGTGCCCTGTGAAATGAAAGGTGGCATTCTTTATTTATTTATTACATTTATTCATTCATAACTGACAGCCTCGCGCTCCGCTCGTGCCCGGGCAGAAGAGGTGCTCCAATTCGGCTTAACTGTGACACACGCCCGCCCTCCTCCCCCGGAGCTTCCATTCGGTTAAACTTAGGGGCCGCTTGGCACCGCCCGTGCCCGGGGAAGGTGCTCCTCTTCGGCTTACTGTGACGCGAGCATGCCCTCCTCCTCCGGAGCTTCCATTCGGTTAAACTTAGGGGCCGCCTGGAACCGCCCGTGCCCGGGGAAGGTGCTCCTCTTCGACTTACTGTGACGCGAGCATGCCCTCCTCCTCCGGAGCTTCCATTCGGTTAAACTCAGGGGCCGCTTGGAACCGCCCGTGCCCGGGGAAGGTGCTCCTCTACGGCTTAACTGCCACGCACGCCGGCCGGAGCTCTGGTACGGTCCGAACCGCGCGAAACGTCGCCACCGATCGTGTCCGGGGGAACGTGCTCTTCTTCGTCCACTCTCCTCTTCGCCCACGCTCTTCTTCGGCGCCCGCCGGCCGTCTAACCGCTCCAGCGCCCCGTCGTGCCGCTCGGCGAAACTACAATGCCCCCGAATATTTTTTAGACCCGCGAAGCACTGAACCCGCGAAAGGTGAACCTCGAAGTAGCGAGGGTTCACTGTATGTATAAGACCAAGACCTACAAAAAAGTCTCTTGGAGCAATGAGCTAGGTTTTACAGGAAGTCGGCCATTTTGAATTTACTTAAAAGGGGGCGGGTCTCCACAATGGACTTTGTGTAGAAATTATTATTGGGGCCCGAGCAGCGACCGCGGCGAGGTCCCTATTGTTTTTGTAGAAATTATTATTACTTTTATTATTATTATTATTATTATTATTATTAGGGCCTGAGCAGCGACCGCTGCGAAGTCCCTATTGTTTTTGTAGAAATTATTATTATTATTATTTTTCCGATTGTTCGATCGCATTTTTGACCCCCGAAACATGCACAAAAACTCACCAAACTTGGCAGTCTCATCGGGCATGGCGAAAAATTTGATATTTTTTAACGTCTAATATGAACAGGAAGTGAGTTATGAATTTTTGAAAGTCCGACTTTTGCCCTTTTTTGCATGTTTACAGGGGTCATTCTTTTGCACCTTGATCCTAAAGGCTTCATCTGATTGCCTTAAAGTTCTGTCTGGAGCATCTGAAGACCTGGCACAAACACTGGGGCTAAAATTTTTTGTTTCCGAAATACTATATGACGGGGGCGGGGCATCAAAGTTTTCACTTAAGATTTCCTTCGCCGCAATGGACAAAATGCTTAATAACTCTCCTGCACATGCTGCTAAAAATCCAAAACTTCTTATTCCATTCTTATTTATTCATCTAATTTATATATTTGTCTGTATTATTGTTGTATTGCACTGGAGAGGGGAGCCCTCTAATCTCGTTGCACACTTGTGTACAATGACAATAAAGGGATTTCTATTTCTATTCTATTCATGTACATAAAGAGTCTGTACCTGAAGACATCTATATGTTTATATTCAGTTATACACCTTGCGCCAATCAATATCATTTTTTACATTTTGACGTACTGCACGGTGCCCTTTTAACGAATCTGATTGAAAATTGGCTAGAAAAGACTCAAGACATTGATCTTACTCTATCCCTATTTTTGTGACTTTCCTTCGAAGGGCGTGGCTATTACGGTGCCGCAGAGTCTGATTATTCTCCGTGGCAACAAAAGTTCCTGCAAAATGATTCAGATGATCCATCTTCTCGAAATTTTTCACATTTGAGGATATTCAGGCCCTGAAGACGGCTGCCAACTTATTTTTGATCGCAGTGGTAGCGCCACCAACTGGTTAAAACAAATACAAATTATTTTCGTTGATTTTTTTCTCCGGGCAGGTTAACAAAATCTACCTTACATTTGCTCGGATGAGTGTTTAGGCCTTGAGGATGTCACAATACGAAAGTCTTTTGCCTTCTTCAGAGTGTCACATGATGGTGTCTTGTGGCCCGTCTTTATCAGCTGATGTTCCATGAGGGCGTGACTTACCTGTCACAAAAACGAAGGCAAGTCACGCCCCCCGCTGTCCGTTCACTCCGCCAAAATGCTGCTCCAGGTGGTAGAGAGGATGAAGGCTCCCTTGTCTCTGTTCATGGTTTTTATGCCTCGCTTGCAGATCTCAATGGCCTCTCTGATCCAGCGCTGTTGTTTGTTCTCTTCGGTGCGGATGACCCTGCCCTTCTCCCGGTCCATGATGTGGTTTTCCCTTTTGCAGTGGTCAGTGATTGCTGATTTGTAATGTTCATGTTGTGCTTGTTCTTTTACTGCTCTGATTTTTCATTTTTTTGACAGGTAAGTCACACCCTCATGGAACATCAGCTGATAAAGACGGGTCTCAAGACACCATCATGCGACACTCTGAAGAAGGCGAAAGACTCGCCGAAACATGTCAGGTAAAAAATTAACCTAAAACATAATTGTCTGCTTTTAATGAATCAGTCAAATATCAATAATAAGAAGACAAAATGAACCTAATACAAATAAATGAATGCTTAATAACTCCCCTGCACATGCTCCTAAAAATCCAAACCTTCACCTGTAAATAAAACGTCCCGACCTGAAGACATCTTAATGCTATTATTTTGTTATACACACAGTGCCGCCAAGTGGAATCAAAAATTTGTTTTTATTTTAATTTTCACGTACTGCACGGTGCCCTTTTGACGAATCCGACTGAAAATTAGTCAGAAAAGACTCAAGACAATGATCTTACTCTCTGCCGAATTTTGTGACGTTTTGGCAAAAGGCGTGGCTATTAAGGTGCTGAAAAGTCCGATTGTACTTTGTGGCAACAAAAGCTCCGGCAACATGACTCAGATGATCCTATCTTCTCGAAGTTGTACACATTTGAGGATACTTCAGCCCTGAAGACATCTACCAACTTATTTTACATCGTAGTAGTAGCGCCACCAACTGGTAAAAGCTAATACAAGTTATTTTCTTGGATGTTTTTCTCCGTGCAACTCAACAAGGTCGCCCTCATATATGCTCGGATGACTGTTTCGGCCATGAGGATGTCACAATACGAAATTCGTGATTTTTCGTGAAAAGTTGTGGGAGTGGCATTGCACTGTTCGGCAATAAAACAAAGCTGATTATGAGGTTCTAAATATGAACGACAACTCGTAAAACTTTACACACACATCAGGCCGAGCAAATTTATCAATATTTTATAAGTTAGTTGTGCAGCTTTTTTGAAATGGCTCGCCATGGCCCTCGAGAAATGTTAAAAAAAAGCAGCTCTGGTTGAGTGTTTCACCTCGCTTTTTGTAAATTTTATGGAGTACAGTGAACCCTCGGTTATCGCGGTTAATGGGGACCGAGACCACCCGCGAAAACTGAAAATCCGCGAAGTAGCGGCGCACCTTCAAAAATGCTTAAAAAAAATATACAATATATATAATAAATATATATATATATATATATATATATATATATATATATATATATATACAGGGAGAGAGAGAGTGAAATTCATGTTATAACAAAAAAACCAAATTATTATTAAAACGTATTATTTTTTTATTCCCCAGCCATTCTTTTTGTATTTATTTAATTACTCCGACTTTTACCTGCTGGTACGCCGTCCGGTGTGCCCTGTGAAATGAAAGGTGGCATTCTTTATTTATTTATTCATTTATTCATTCATAACTGACAGCCTCGCGCTCCGCTCGTGCCCGGGCAGAAGAGGTGCTCCAATTTGGCTTAACTGTGACACACGCCCGTCCTCCTCCCCCGGAGCTTCCATTCGGTTAAACTTAGGGGCCGCTTGGCACCGCCCGTGCCCGGGGAAGGTGCTCCTCTTCGGCTTACTGTGACGCGAGCATGCCCTCCTCCTCCGGAGCTTCCATTCGGTTAAACTTAGGGGCCGCTTGGAACCGCCCGTGCCCGGGGAAGGTGCTCCTCTTCGGCTTACTGTGACGCGAGCATGCCCTCCTCCTCCGGAGCTTCCATTCGGTTAAACTTAGGGGCCGCTTGGAACCGCCCGTGCCCGGGGAAGGTGCTCCTCTTCGGCTTACTGTGACGCGAGCATGCCCTCCTCCTCCGGAGCTTCCATTCGGTTAAACTTAGGGGCCGCTTGGCACCGCCCGTGCCCGGGGAAGGTGCTCCTCTACGGCTTAACTGCCACGCACGCTGGCCGGAGCTCTGGTACGGTCCGAACCGCGCGAAACGTCGCCACCGATCGTGTCCGGGGGAACGTGCTCTTCTTCGTCCACTCTCCTCTTCGCCCACGCTCTTCTTCGGCGCACGCCGGCCGTCTAACCGCTCCAGCGCCCCGTCGTGCCGCTCGGCGAAACTACAATGCCCCCGAATATTTTTTAGACCCGCGAAGCACTGAACCCGCGAAAGGTGAACCGCGAAGTAGCGAGGGTTCACTGTATGTATAAGACCAAGACCTACAAAAAAGTCTCTTGGAGCAATGAGCTAGGTTTTACAGGAAGTCGGCCATTTTGAATTTACTTAAAAGGGGGCGGGTCACCACAATGGACTTTGTGTAGAAATTATTATTGGGGCCCGAGCAGCGACCGCGGCGAGGTCCCTATTGTTTTTGTAGAAAATATTATTACTTTTATTATAATTATTATTATTATTATTAGGGCCTGAGCAGCGACCGCTGCGAAGTCCCTATTGTTTTTGTAGAAATTATTATTATTATTATTTTTCCGATTGTTCGATCGCATTTTTGACCCCCGAAACATGCACAAAAACTCACCAAAGTTGGCAGTCTCATCGGGCATGGCGAAAAATTTGATATTTTAATGTCTAATATGAACAAGAAGTGAGTTATGAATTTTTGAAAGTCCGACTTTTGCCCTTTTTTGCATGTTTACAGGGGTCATTCTTTTGCACCCTGATCCTAAAGGCTTCATCTGATTGCCTTAAAATTCTGTCTGTAGCTTCTGAAGACCTGGGACAAACACTGGGGCTAAAATTTTTTGTTTCCGAAATACTATATGACGGGGGCGGGGCATCAAAGTTTTCACTTAAGATTTCCTTCGCCGCAATGGACAAAATGCTTAATAACTCTCCTGCACATGCTGCTAAAAATCCAAAACTTCACATGTACATAAAGAGTCTGTACCTGAAGACATCTATATGTTTATATTCAGTTATACACCTTGCGCCAATCAATATCATTTTTTACATTTTGACGTACTGCACGGTGCCCTTTTAACGAATCTGATTGAAAATTGGCTAGAAAAGACTCAAGACATTGATCTTACTCTATCCCTATTTTTGTGACTTTCCTTCGAAGGGCGTGGCTATTACGGTGCCGCAGAGTCTGATTATTCTCTGTGGCAACAAAAGTTCCTGCAAAATGATTCAGATGATCCATCTTCTCGAAATTTTTCACATTTGAGGATATTCAGGCCCTGAAGACGGCTGCCAACTTATTTTTGATCGCAGTGGTAGCGCCACCAACTGGTTAAAACAAATACAAATTATTTTCGTTGATTTTTTTCTCCGGGCAGGTTAACAAAATCTACCTTACATTTGCTCGGATGAGTGTTTAGGCCTTGAGGATGTCACAATACGAAAGTCTTTCGCCTTCTTCAGAGTGTCACATGATGGTGTCTTGTGGCCCGTCTTTATCAGCTGATGTTCCATGAGGGCGTGACTTACCTGTCACAAGAATGAAGGCAAGTCACGCCCCCCGCTGTCCGTTCACTCCGCCAAAATGCTGCTCCAGGTGGTAGAGAGGATGAAGGCTCCCTTGTCTCTGTTCATGGTTTTTATGCCTCGCTTGCAGATCTCAATGGCCTCTCTGATCCAGCGCTGTTGTTTATTCTCTTCGGTGCGGATGACCCTGCCCTTCTCCCGGTCCATGATGTGGTTTTCCCTTTTGCAGCGGTCAGTGATTGCTGATTTGTAATGTTCATGTTGTGCTTGTTCTTTTACTGCTCTGATTTTTTCATTTTTTTGACAGGTAAGTCACACCCTCATGGAACATCAGCTGATAAAGACGGGTCTCAAGACACCATCATGCGACACTCTGAAGAAGGCAAAAGACTCGCCGAAACATGTCAGGTAAAAAATTAACCTAAAACATAATTGTCTGCTTTTAATGAATCAGTCAAATATCAATAATAAGAAGACAAAATGAACCTAATACAAATAAATGAATGCTTAATAACTCCCCTGCACATGCTCCTAAAAATCCAAACCTTCACCTGTAAATAAAACGTCCCGACCTGAAGACATCTTAATGTTATTATTTTGTTATACACACAGCGCCGCCAAGTGGAATCAAAAATTTGTTTTTATTTTAATTTTCACGTACTGCACGGTGCCCTTTTGACGAATCCGACTGAAAATTAGTCAGAAAAGACTCAAGACAATGATCTTACTCTCTGCCGAATTTTGTGACGTTTTGGCAAAAGGCGTGGCTATTACGGTGCTGAAAAGTCCGATTGTACTCTGTGGCAACAAAAGCTCCGGCAACATGACTCAGATGATCCTATCTTCTCGAAGTTGTCCACATTTGAGGATACTTCAGCCCTGAAGACATCTACCGACTTATTTTTCATCGTAGTAGTAGCGCCACCAACTGGTAAAAGCTAATACAAGTTATTTTCTTGGATGTTTTTCTCCGTGCAACTCAACAAGGTCGCCCTCATATATGCTCGGATGACTGTTTCGGCCATGAGGATGTCACAATACGAAATTAGTCCTTTTTCGTGAAAAGTTGTGGGAGTGGCATTGCACTGTTCGGCAATAAAACAACGCTGATTATGAGGTTCTAAATATGAACGACAACTCGTGAAACTTTACACACACATCAGGCCGAGCAAATTTATCAATATTTTATACGTTAGTTGTGCAGCTTTTTTTAAATGGCTCGCCATGGCCCTTGAGAAATGTTCAAAAAAGCAGCCCTGATTGAGTGTTTCACCTCGCTTTTTGTAAATTTTATGGAGTACAGTGAACCCTCGGTTATCGCGGTTAATGGGGACCGAGACCACCCGCGAAAACTGAAAATCCGCGAAGTAGCGGCGCACCTTCAAAAATGCTGAAAAAAAATATACAATATATATAATAAATATATATATATATATATATATATATATATATATATACGGGGAGAGAGAGAGTGAAATTCATTTTATAACAAAAAAACCAAATTATTATTAAAACGTATTATTTTTTTATTCCCCAGCCATTCTTTTTGTATTTATTTAATTACTCCGACTTTTACCTGCTGGTACGCCGTCCGGTGTGCCCTGTGAAATGAAAGGTGGCATTCTTTATTTATTTATTCATTTATTCATTCATAACTGACAGCCTCGCGCTCCGCTCGTGCCCGGGCGGAAGAGGTGCTCCAATTCGGCTTAACTGTGACACACGCCCGCCCTCCTCCCCCGGAACTTCCATTCGGTTAAACTTAGGGGCCGCTTGGCACCGCCCGTGCCCGGGGAAGGTGCTCCTCTTCGGCTTACTGTGACGCGAGCATGCCCTCCTCCTCCGGAGCTTCCATTCAGTTAAACTTAGGGGCCGCTTGGAACCGCCCGTGCCCGGGGAAGGTGCTCCTCTTCGGCTTACTGTGACGCGAGCATGCCCTCCTCCTCCGGAGCTTCCATTCGGTTAAACTTAGGGGCCGCTTGGCACCGCCCGTGCCCGGGGAAGGTGCTCCTCTACGGCTTAACTGCCACGCACGCCGGCCGGAGCTCTGGTACGGTCCGAACCGCGCGAAACGTCGCCACCGATCGTGTCAGGGAGAACGTGCTCTTCTTCGTCCACTCTCCTCTTCGCCCACGCTCTTCTTCGGCGCACGCCGGCCGTCTAACCGCTCCAGCGCCCCGTCGTGCCGCTCGGCGAAACTACAATGCCCCCGAATATTTTTTAGACCCGCGAAGCACTGAACCCGCGAAAGGTGAACCGCGAAGTAGCGAGGGTTCACTGTATGTATAAGACCAAGACCTACAAAAAAGTCTCTTGGAGCAATGAGCTAGGTTTTACAGGAAGTCGGCCATTTTGAATTTACTTAAAAGGGGGCGGGTCACCACAATGGACTTTGTGTAGAAATTATTATTGGGGCCCGAGCAGCGACGGCGGCGAGGTCCCTATTGTTTTTGTAGAAATTATTATTAGGGCCTGAGCAGCGACCGCTACGAGGTCCCCATTGTTTTTGTGGAAATTATTATTATTTTTATTATTATTATTATTAGGGCCCGAGCAGTGACCGCTGCGAGGTCCCTATTGTTTTTCTAGAAATTGTTATTAGGGCCCGAGCTGCGACGGCTGCGAGGTCCCTATTGTTTTTGTAGAAAATATTATTACTTTTATTATTATTAATATTATTATTATTATTATTAGGGCCTGAGCAGCGACCGCTGCGAAGTCCCTATTGTTTTTGTAGAAATTATTATTATTATTATTTTTCCGATTGTTCGATCGCATTTTTGACCCCCGAAACATGCACAAAAACTCACCAAACTTGGCAGTCTCATCGGGCATGGCGAAAAATTTGATATTTTAACGTCTAATATGAACAGGAAGTGAGTTATGAATTTTTGAAAGTCCGACTTTTGCCCTTTTTTGCATGTTTACAGGGGTCATTCTTTTGCACCCTGATCCTAAAGGCTTCATCTGATTGCCTTAAAATTCTGTCTGTAGCATCTGAAGACCTGGGACAAACACTGGGGCTAAATTTTTTTGTTTCCGAAATACTATATGACGGGGGCGGGGCTTCAAAGTTTTCACTTAAGATTTCCTTCGCCGCAATGGACAAAATGCTTAATAACTCTCCTGCACATGCTGCTAAAAATCCAAAACTTCACATGTACATAAAAAGTCTGTACCTGAAGACATCTATATGTTTATATTCAGTTATACACCTTGCGCCAATCAATATCATTTTTTACATTTTGACGTACTGCACGGTGCCCTTTTAACGAATCTGATTGAAAATTGGCTAGAAAAGACTCAAGACATTGATCTTACTCTATCCCTATTTTTGTGAC
Source organism: Idiotropiscis lumnitzeri (assembly GCF_059441095.1). Taxonomy (NCBI): domain Eukaryota; kingdom Metazoa; phylum Chordata; class Actinopteri; order Syngnathiformes; family Syngnathidae; genus Idiotropiscis; species Idiotropiscis lumnitzeri. The sequence continues at coordinate 57,066 of NW_028283765.1, read as the reverse complement.
TTTCCTTCGAAGGGCGTGGCTATTACGGTGCCGCAGAGTCTGATTATTCTCCGTGGCAACAAAAGTTCCTGCAAAATGATTCAGATGATCCATCTTCTCGAAATTTTTCACATTTGAGGATATTCAGGCCCTGAAGACGGCTGCCAACTTATTTTTGATCGCAGTGGTAGCGCCACCAACTGGTTAAAACAAATACAAATTATTTTCGTTGATGTTTTTCTCCGGGCAGGTGAACAAAATCTACCTTATATTTGCTCGGATGAGTGTTTAGGCCTTGAGCATGTCACAATACGAAAGTCTTTCGCCTTCTTCAGAGTGTCACATGATGCTGTCTTGTGACCCGTCTTTATCAGCTGATGTTCCATGAGGGCGTGACTTACCTGTCACAAGAATGAAGGCAAGTCACGCCCCCCGCTGTCCGTTCACTCCGCCAAGATGCTGGTCCAGGTGGTAGAGAGGATGAAGGCTCCCTTGTCTCTGTTCATGGTTTTTATGCCTCGCTTGCAGATCTCAATGGCCTCTCTGATCCAGCGCTGTTGTTTGTTCTCTTCTGTGCGGATGACCCTGCCCTTCTCCCGGTCCATGATGTGGTTTTCCCTTTTGCAGTGGTCAGTGATTGCTGATTTGTAATGTTCATGTTGTGCTTGTTCTTTTACTGCTCTGATTTTTTTCATTTTTTTGACAGGTAAGTCACACCCTCATGGAACATCAGCTCAAGACACCATCATGCGACACTCTGAAGAAGGCGAAAGACTCGCCGAAACATGTCAGGTAAAAAATTAACCTAAAACATAATTGTCTGCTTTTAATGAATCAGTCAAATATCAATAATAAGAAGACAAAATGAACCTAATACAAATAAATGAATGCTTAATAACTCCCCTGCACATGCTCCTAAAAATCCAAACCTTCACCTGTAAATAAAACGTCCCGACCTGAAGACATCGTAATGTTATTATTTTGTTATACACACAGTGCCGCCAAGTGGAATCAAAAATTTGTTTTTATTTTAATTTTCACGTACTGCACGGTGCCCTTTTGACGAATCCGACTGAAAATGAGTCAGAAAAGACTCAAGACAATGATCTTACTCTCTGCCGAATTTTGTGGCGTTTTGGCAAAAGGCGTGGCTATTAAGGTGCTGAAAAGTCCGATTGTACTCTGTGGCAACAAAAGCTCCGGCAACATGACTCAGATGATCTTATCTTCTCGAAGTTGTACACATTTGAGGATACTTCAGCCCTGAAGACATCTACCAACTTATTTTACATTGTAGTAGTAGCGCCACCAACTGGTAAAAGCTAATACAAGTTATTTTCTTGTATGTTTTTCTCCGTGCAACTCAACAAGGTCGCCCTCATATATGCTCGGATGACTGTTTCGGCCATGAGGATGTCACAATACGAAATTCGTCCTTTTTCGTGAAAAGTTGTGGGAGTGGCATTGCACTGTTCGGCAATAAAACAAAGCTGATTATGAGGTTCTAAATATGAACGACAACTCGTAAAACTTTACACACACATCAGGCCGAGCAAATTTATCAATATTTTATACGTTAGTTGTGCAGCTTTTTTGAAATGGCTCGCCATGGCCCTCGAGAAATGTTAAAAAAAGCAGCTCTGGTTGAGTGTTTCACCTCGCTTTTTGTAAATTTTATGGAGTACAGTGAACCCTCGGTTATCGCGGTTAATGGGGACCGAGACCACCCGCGAAAACTGAAAATCCGCGAAGTAGCGGCGCACCTTCAAAAATGCTTAAAAAAAATATACAATATATATAATAAATATATATATATATATATATATATATATATATATATATATATATATATATATATATATATATATATATATATATACAGGGAGAGAGAGAGTGAAATTCATGTTATAACAAAAAAACCAAATTATTATTAAAACGTATTATTTTTTTATTCCCCAGCCATTCTTTTAGTATTTATTTAATTACTCCGACTTTTACCTGCTGGTACGCCGTCCGGTGTGCCCTGTGAAATGAAAGGTGGCATTCTTTATTTATTTATTCATTTATTCATTCATAACTGACAGCCTCGCGCTCCGCTCGTGCCCGGGCAGAAGAGGTGCTCCAATTTGGCTTAACTGTGACACACGCCCGCCCTCCTCCCCCGGAGCTTCCATTCGGTTAAACTTAGGGGCCGCTTGGCACCGCCCGTGCCCGGGGAAGGTGCTCCTCTTCGGCTTACTGTGACGCGAGCATGCCCTCCTCCTCCGGAGCTTCCATTCGGTTAAACTTAGGGGCCGCTTGGAACCGCCCGTGCCCGGGGAAGGTGCTCCTCTACAGCTTAACTGCCACGCACGCCGGCCGGAGCTCTGGTACGGTCCGAACCGCGCGAAACGTCGCCACCGATCGTGTCCGAGGGAACGTGCTCTTCTTCGTCCACTCTCCTCTTCGCCCACGCTCTTCTTCGGCGCACGGCGGCCGTCTAACCGCTCCAGCGCCCCGTCGTGCCGCTCGGCGAAACTACAATGCCCCCGAATATTTTTTAGACCCGCGAAGCACTGAACCCGCGAAAGGTGAACCGCGAAGTAGCGAGGGTTCACTGTATGTATAAGACCAAGACCTACAAAAAAGTCTCTTGGAGCAATGAGCTAGGTTTTACAGGAAGTCGGCCATTTTGAATTTACTTAAAAGGGGGCGGGTCACCACAATGGACTTTGTGTAGAAATTATTATTGGGGCCCGAGCACCGACCGCGGCGAGGTCCCTATTGTTTTTGTAGAAAACATTATTACTTTTATTATTATTATTATTATTATTATTAGGGCCTGAGCAGCGACCGCTGCGAAGTCCCTATTGTTTTTGTAGAAATTATTATTATTATTATTTTTCCGATTGTTCGATCGCATTTTTGACCCCCGAAACATGCACAAAAACTCACCAAACTTGGCAGTCTCATCGGGCATGGCGAAAAATTTGATATTTTAACGTCTAATATGAACAGGAAGTGAGTTATGAATTTTTGAAAGTCCGACTTTTGCCCTTTTTTGCATGTTTACAGGGGTCATTCTTTTGCACCCTGATCCTAAAGGCTTCATCTGATTGCCTTAAAATTCTGTCTGTAGCATCTGAAGACCTGGGACAAACACTGGGGCTAAAATTTTTTGTTTCCGAAATACTATATGACGGGGGCGGGGCTTCAAAGTTTTCACTTAAGATTTCCTTCGCCGCAATGGACAAAATGCTTAATAACTCTCCTGCACATGCTGCTAAAAATCCAAAACTTCACATGTACATAAAGAGTCTGTACCTGAAGACATCTATATGTTTATATTCAGTTATACACCTTGCGCCAATCAATATCATTTTTTACATTTTGACGTACTGCATGGTGCCCTTTTAACGAATCCGATTGAAAATTGGCTAGAAAAGACTCAAGACATTGATCTTACTCTATCCCTATTTTTATGACTTTCCTTCAAAGGGCGTGGCTATTACGGTGCCGCAGAGTCTGATTATTCTCCGTGGCAACAAAAGTTCCTGCAAAATGATTCAGATGATCCATCTTCTGGAAATCTTTCACATTTGAGGATATTCAGGCCCTGAAGACGGCTGCCAACTTATTTTTGATCGCAGTGGTAGCGCCACCAACTGGTTAAAACAGATACAAATTATTTTCGTTGATGTTTTTCTCCGGGCAGGTGAACAAAATCTACCTTATATTTGCTCGGATGAGTGTTTAGGCCTTGAGCATGTCACAATACAAAAGTATTTCGCCTTCTTCAGAGTGTCACATGATGCTGTCTTGTGACCCGTCTTTATCAGCTGATGTTCCATGAGGGCGTGACTTACCTGTCACAAGAATGAAGGCAAGTCACGCCCCCCGCTGTCCGTTCACTCCGCCAAGATGCTGGTCCAGGTGGTAGAGAGGATGAAGGCTCCCTTGTCTCTGTTCATGGTTTTTATGCCTCGCTTGCAGATCTCAATGGCCTCTCTGATCCAGCGCTGTTGTTTGTTCTCTTCTGTGCGGATGACCCTGCCCTTCTCCCGGTCCATGATGTGGTTTTCCCTTTTGCAGTGGTCAGTGATTGCTGATTTGTAATGTTCATGTTGTGCTTGTTCTTTTACTGCTCTGATTTTTTCATTTTTTTGACAGGTAAGTCACACCCTCATGGAACATCAGCTGATAAAGACGGGTCTCAAGACACCATCATGCGACACTCTGAAGAAGGCGAAAGACTCGCCGAAACATGTCAGGTAAAAAATTAACCTAAAACATAATTGTCTGCTTTTAATGAATCAGTCAAATATCAATAATAAGAAGACAAAATGAACCTAATACAAATAAATGAATGCTTAATAACTCCCCTGCACATGCTCCTAAAAATCCAAACCTTCACCTGTAAATAAAACGTCCCGACCTGAAGACATCTTAATGTTATTATTTTGTTATACACACAGTGCCGCCAAGTGGAATAAAAATTTTTTTTTTATTTTAATTTTCACGTACTGCACGGTGCCCTTTTGACGAATCCGACTGAAAATTAGTCAGAAAAGACTCAAGACAATGATCTTACTCTCTGCCGAATTTTGTGACGTTTTGGCAAAAGGCGTGGCTATTAAGGTGCTGAAAAGTCCGATTGTACTCTGTGGCAACAAAAGCTCCGGCAACATGACTCAGATGATCCTATCTTCTCGAAGTTGTACACATTTGAGGATACTTCAGCCCTGAAGACATCTACCAACTTATTTTACATTGTAGTAGTAGCGCCACCAACTGGTAAAAGCTAATACAAGTTATTTTCTTGGATGTTTTTCTCCGTGCAACTCAACAAGGTCGCCCTCATATATGCTCGGATGACTGTTTCGGCCATGAGGATGTCACAATACGAAATTTGTGATTTTTCGTGAAAAGTTGTGGGAGTGGCATTGCACTGTTCGGCAATAAAACAAAGCTGAATATGAGGTTCTAAATATGAACGACAACTCGTAAAACTTTACACACACATCAGGCCGAGCAAATTTATCAATATTTTATACGTTAGTTGTGCAGCTTTTTTGAAATGGCTCGCCATGGCCCTCGAGAAATGTTAAAAAAAAGCAGCTCTGGTTGAGTGTTTCACCTCGCTTTTTGTTAATTTTATGGAGTACAGTGAACCCTCGGTTATCGCGGTTAATGGGGACCGAGACCACCCGCGAAAACTGAAAATCCGCGAAGTAGCGGCGCACCTTCAAAAATGCTTAAAAAAAATATACAATATATACAATAAATATATAAATATATATATATATATATATATATATATATATATATATATATATATATATATATATATATATATATATATACGGGGAGAGAGAGAGTGAAATTCATGTTATAACAAAAAAACCAAATTATTATTAAAACGTATTATTTTTTTATTCCCCAGCCATTCTTTTTGTATTTATTTAATTACTCCGACTTTTACCTGCTGGTACGCCGTCCGGTGTGCCCTGTGAAATGAAAGGTGGCATTCTTTATTTATTTATTCATTTATTCATTCATAACTGACAGCCTCGCGCTCCGCTCGTGCCCGGGCAGAAGAGGTGCTCCAATTTGGCTTAACTGTGACACACGCCCGTCCTCCTCCCCCGGAGATTCCATTCGGTTAAACTTAGGGGCCGCTTGGCACCGCCCGTGCCCGGGGAAGGTGCTCCTCTTCGGCTTACTGTGACGCGAGCATGCCCTCCTCCTCCGGAGCTTCTATTCGGTTAAACTTAGGGGCCGCTTGGAACCGCCCGTGCCCGGGGACGGTGCTCCTCTTCGGCTTACTGTGACGCGAGCATGCCCTCCTCCGGAGCTTCCATTCGGTTAAACTTAGGGGCCGCTTGGCACCGCCCGTGCCCGGGGAAGGTGCTCCTCTACGGCTTAACTGCCACGCACGCTGGCCGGAGCTCTGGTACGGTCCGAACCGCGCGAAACGTCGCCACCGATCGTGTCCGGGGGAACGTGCTCTTCTTCGTCCACTCTCCTCTTCGCCCACGCTCTTCTTCGGCGCACGCCGGCCGTCTAACCGCTCCAGCGCCCCGTCGTGCCGCTCGGCGAAACTACAATGCCCCCGAATATTTTTTAGACCCGCGAAGCACTGAACCCGCGAAAGGTGAACCGCGAAGTAGCGAGGGTTCACTGTATGTATAAGACCAAGACCTACAAAAAAGTCTCTTGGAGCAATGAGCTAGGTTTTACAGGAAGTCGGCCATTTTGAATTTACTTAAAAGGGGGCGGGTCACCACAATGGACTTTGTGTAGAAATTATTATTGGGGCCCGAGCAGCGACCGCGGCGAGGTCCCTATTGTTTTTGTAGAAAATATTATTACTTTTATTATTATTATTATTATTATTATTAGGGCCTGAGCAGCGACCGCTGCGAAGTCCCTATTGTTTTTGTAGAAATTATTATTATTATTATTTTTCCGATTGTTCGATCGCATTTTTGACCCCCGAAACATGCACAAAAACTCACCAAACTTGGCAGTCTCATCGGGCATGGCGAAAAATTTGATATTTTAACGTCTAATATGAACAGGAAGTGAGTTATGAATTTTTGAAAGTCCGACTTTTGCCCTTTTTTGCATGTTTACAGGGGTCATTCTTTTGCACCCTGATCCTAAAGGCTTCATCTGATTGCCTTAAAATTCTGTCTGTAGCATCTGAAGACCTGGGACAAACACTGGGGCTAAAATTGTTTGTTTCCGAAATACTATATGACGGGGGCGGGGCATCAAAGTTTTCACTTAAGATTTCCTTCGCCGCAATGGACAAAATGCTTAATAACTCTCCTGCACATGCTGCTAAAAATCCAAAACTTCACATGTACATAAAGAGTCTGTACCTGAAGACATCTATATGTTTATATTCAGTTATACACCTTGCGCCAATCAATATCATTTTTTACATTTTGACGTACTGCACGGTGCCCTTTTAACGAATCTGATTGAAAATTGGCTAGAAAAGACTCAAGACATTGATCTTACTCTATCCCTATTTTTACGACTTTCCTTCAAAGGGCGTGGCTATTACGGTGCCGCAGAGTCTGATTATTCTCCGTGGCAACAAAAGTTCCTGCAAAATGATTCAGATGATCCATCTTCTGGAAATCTTTCACATTTGAGGATATTCAGGCCCTGAAGACGGCTGCCAACTTATTTTTGATCGCAGTGGTAGTGCCACCAACTGGTTAAAACAAATACAAATTATTTTCGTTGATGTTTTTCTCCGGGCAGGTGAACATAATCTACCTTATATTTGCTCGGATGAGTGTTTAGGCCTTGAGCATGTCACAATACGAAAGTCTTTCGCCTTCTTCAGAGTGTCACATGATGCTGTCTTGGGACCCGTCTTTATCAGCTGATGTTCCATGAGGGCGTGACTTACCTGTCACAAGAATGAAGGCAAGTCACGCCCCCCGCAGTCCGTTCACTCCGCCAAGATGCTGCTCCAGGTGGTAGAGAGGATGAAGGCTCCCTTGTCTCTGTTCATGGTTTTTATGCCTCGCTTGCAGATCTCAATGGCCTCTCTGATCCAGCGCTGTTGTTTGTTCTCTTCTGTGCGGATGACCCTGCCCTTCTCCCGGTCCATGATGTGGTTTTCCCTTTTGCAGTGGTCAGTGATTGCTGATTTGTAATGTTCATGTTGTGCTTGTTCTTTTACTGCTCTGATTTTTTCATTTTTTTGACAGGTAAGTCACACCCTCATGGAACATCAGCTCAAGACACCATCATGCGACACTCTGAAGAAGGCAAAAGACTCGCCGAAACATGTCAGGTAAAAAATTAACCTAAAACATAATTGTCTGCTTTTAATGAATCAGTCAAATATCAATAATAAGAAGACAAAATGAACCTAATACAAATAAATGAATGCTTAATAACTCCCCTGCACATGCTCCTAAAAATCCAAACCTTCACCTGTAAATAAAACGTCCCGACCTGAAGACATCTTAATGTTATTATTTTGTTATACACACAGTGCCGCCAAGTGGAATCAAAAATTTGTTTTTATTTTAATTTTCACATACTGCACGGTGCCCTTTTGACGAATCCGACTGAAAATGAGTCAGAAAAGATTCAAGACAATGATCTTACTCTCTGCCGAATTTTGTGACGTTTTGGCAAAAGGCGTGGCTATTAAGGTGCTGAAAAGTCCGATTGTACTCTGTGGCAACAAAAGCTCCGGCAACATGACTCAGATGATCCTATCTTCTCGAAGTTGTACACATTTGAGGATACTTCAGCCCTGAAGACATCTACCAACTTATTTTACATCGTAGTAGTAGCGCCACCAACTGGTAAAAGCTAATACAAGTTATTTTCTTGGATGTTTTTCTCCGTGCAACTCAACAAGGTCGCCCTCATATATGCTCGGATGACTGTTTCGGCCATGAGGATGTCACAATACGAAATTCGTCCTTTTTCATGAAAAGTTGTGGGAGTGGCATTGCACTGTTCGGCAATAAAACAAAGCTGATTATGAGGTTCTAAATATGAACGACAACTCGTAAAACTTTACACACACATCAGGCCGAGCAAATTTATCAATATTTTATACGTTAGTTGTGCAGCTTTTTTGAAATGGCTCGCCATGGCCCTCGAGAAATGTTAAAAAAAGCAGCTCTGGTTGAGTGTTTCACCTCGCTTTTTGTAAATTTTATGGAGTACAGTGAACCCTCGGTTATCGCGGTTAACGGGGACCGAGACCACCCGCGAAAACTGAAAATCCGCGAAGTAGCGGCGCACCTTCAAAAATGCTTAAAAAAAATAAACAATATATATAATAAATATATATATATATATATATATATATATATATATATATATATATATATACGGGGAGAGAGAGAGTGAAATTCATGTTATAACAAAAAAACTAAATTATTATTAAAACGTATTATTTTTTTATTCCCCAGCCATTCTTTTAGTATTTATTTAATTACTCCGACTTTTACCTGCTGGTACGCCGTCCGGTGTGCCCTGTGAAATGAAAGGTGGCATTCTTTATTTATTTATTCATTCATAACTGACAGCCTCGCGCTCCGCTCGTGCCCGGGCAGAAGAGGTGCTCCAATTTGGCTTAACTGTGACACACGCCCGCCCTCCTCCCCCGGAGCTTCCATTCGGTTAAACTTAGGGGCCGCTTGGCACCGCCCGTGCCCGGGGAAGGTGCTCCTCTTCGGCTTACTGTGACGCGAGCATGCCCTCCTCCTCCGGAGCTTCCATTCGGTTAAACTTAGGGGCCGCTTGGAACCGCCCGTGCCCGGGGAAGGTGCTCCTCTACGGCTTAACTGCCACGCACGCCGGCCGGAGCTCTGGTACGGTCCGAACCGCGCGAAACGTCGCCACCGATCGTGTCCGGGGGAACGTGCTCTTCTTCGTCCACTCTCCTCTTCGCCCACGCTCTTCTTCGGCGCACGCCGGCCGTCTAACCGCTCCAGCGCCCCGTCGTGCCGCTCGGCGAAACTACAATGCCCCCGAATATTTTTTAGACCCGCGAAGCACTGAACCCGCGAAAGGTGAACCGCGAAGTAGCGAGGGTTCACTGTATGTATAAGACCAAGACCTACAAAAAAGTCTCTTGGAGCAATGAGCTAGGTTTTACGGGAAGTCGGCCATTTTGAATTTACTTAAAAGGGGGCGGGTCACCACAATGGACTTTGTGTAGAAATTATTATTGGGGCCCGAGCAGCGACCGCGGCGAGGTCCCTATTGTTTTTGTAGAAAACATTATTACTTTTATTATTATTATTATTATTATTATTAGGGCCTGAGCAGCGACCGCTGCGAAGTCCCTATTGTTTTTGTAGAAATTATTATTATTATTATTTTTCCGATTGTTCGATCGCATTTTTGATCCCCGAAACATGCACAAAAACTCACCAAACTTGGCAGTCTCATCGGGCATGGCGAAAAATTTGATATTTTCACGTCTAATATGAACAGGAAGTGAGTTATGAATTTTTGAAAGTCCGACTTTTGCCCTTTTTTGCATGTTTACAGGGGTCATTCTTTTGCACCCTGATCCTAAAGGCTTCATCTGATTGCCTTAAAATTCTGTCTGTAGCATCTGAAGACCTGGGACAAACACTGGGGCTAAAATTTTTTGTTTCCGAAATACTATATGACGGGGGCGGGGCTTCAAAGTTTTCACTTAAGATTTCCTTCGCCGCAATGGACAAAATGCTTAATAACTCTCCTGCACATGCTGCTAAAAATCCAAAACTTCACATGTACATAAAGAGTCTGTACCTGAAGACATCTATATGTTTATATTCAGTTATACACCTTGCGCCAATCAATATCATTTTTTACATTTTGACGTACTGCATGGTGCCCTTTTAACGAATTCCGATTGAAAATTGGCTAGAAAAGACTCAAGACATTGATCTTACTCTATCCCTATTTTTATGACTTTCCTTCAAAGGGCGTGGCTATTACGGTGCCGCAGAGTCTGATTATTCTCCGTGGCAACAAAAGTTCCTGCAAAATGATTCAGATGATCCATCTTCTGGAAATCTTTCACATTTGAGGATATTCAGGCCCTGAAGACGGCTGCCAACTTATTTTTGATCGCAGTGGTAGCGCCACCAACTGGTTAAAACAAATACAAATTATTTTCGTTGATGTTTTTCTCCGGGCAGGTGAACAAAATCTACCTTATATTTGCTCGGATGAGTGTTTAGGCCTTGAGCATGTCACAATACAAAAGTCTTTCGCCTTCTTCAGAGTGTCACATGATGGTGTCTTGTGACCCGTCTTTATCAGCTGATGTTCCATGAGGGCGTGACTTACCTGTCACAAGAATGAAGGCAAGTCACGCCCCCCGCTGTCCGTTCACTCCGCCAAGATGCTGGTCCAGGTGGTAGAGAGGATGAAGGCTCCCTTGTCTCTGTTCATGGTTTTTATGCCTCGCTTGCAGATCTCAATGGCCTCTCTGATCCAGCGCTGTTGTTTGTTCTCTTCTGTGCGGATGACCCTGCCCTTCTCCCGGTCCATGATGTGGTTTTCCCTTTTGCAGTGGTCAGTGATTGCTGATTTGTAATGTTCATGTTGTGCTTGTTCTTTTACTGCTCTGATTTTTTCATTTTTTTGACAGGTAAGTCACACCCTCATGGAACATCAGCTGATAAAGACGGGTCTCAAGACACCATCATGCGACACTCTGAAGAAGGCGAAAGACTCGCCGAAACATGTCAGGTAAAAAATTAACCTTAAACATAATTGTCTGCTTTTAATGAATCAGTCAAATATCAATAATAAGAAGACAAAATGAACCTAATACAAATAAATGAATGCTTAATAACTCCCCTGCACATGCTCCTAAAAATCCAAACCTTCACCTGTAAATAAAACGTCCCGACCTGAAGACATCTTAATGTTATTATTTTGTTATACACACAGTGCCGCCAAGTGGAATCAAAAATTTTTTTTTATTTTAATTTTCACGTACTGCACGGTGCCCTTTTGACGAATCCGACTGAAAATTAGTCAGAAAAGACTCAAGACAATGATCTTACTCTCTGCCGAATTTTGTGACGTTTTGGCAAAAGGCGTGGCTATTAAGGTGCTGAAAAGTCCGATTGTACTCTGTGGCAACAAAAGCTCCGGCAACATGACTCAGATGATCCTATCTTCTCGAAGTTGTACACATTTGAGGATACTTCAGCCCTGAAGACATCTACCAACTTATTTTACATTGTAGTAGTAGCGCCACCAACTGGTAAAAGCTAATACAAGTTATTTTCTTGGATGTTTTTCTCCGTGCAACTCAACAAGGTCGCCCTCATATATGCTCGGATGACTGTTTCGGCCATGAGGATGTCACAATACGAAATTTGTGATTTTTCGTGAAAAGTTGTGGGAGTGGCATTGCACTGTTCGGCAATAAAACAAAGCTGAATATGAGGTTCTAAATATGAACGACAACTCGTAAAACTTTACACACACATCAGGCCGAGCAAATTTATCAATATTTTATACGTTAGTTGTGCAGCTTTTTTGAAATGGCTCGCCATGGCCCTCGAGAAATGTTAAAAAAAAGCAGCTCTGGTTGAGTGTTTCACCTCGCTTTTTGTAAATTTTATGGAGTACAGTGAACCCTCGGTTATCGCGGTTAATGGGGACCGAGACCACCCGCGAAAACTGAAAATCCGCGAAGTAGCGGCGCACCTTCAAAAATGCTTAAAAAAAATATACAATATATACAATAAATATATAAATATATATATATATATATATATATATATATATATATATATATATATACGGGGAGAGAGAGAGTGAAATTCATGTTATAACAAAAAAAACTAATTATTATTAAAACGTATTATTTTTTTATTCCCCAGCCATTCTTTTTGTATTTATTTAATTACTCCGACTTTTACCTGCTGGTACGCCGTCCGGTGTGCCCTGTGAAATGAAAGGTGGCATTCTTTATTTATTTATTCATTTATTCATTCATAACTGACAGCCTCGCGCTCCGCTCGTGCCCGGGCAGAAGAGGTGCTCCAATTTGGCTTAACTGTGACACACGCCCGTCCTCCTCCCCCGGAGATTCCATTCGGTTAAACTTAGGGGCCGCTTGGCACCGCCCGTGCCCGGGGAAGGTGCTCCTCTTCGGCTTACTGTGACGCGAGCATGCCCTCCTCCTCCGGAGCTTCCATTCGGTTAAACTTAGGGGCCGCTTGGAACCGCCCGTGCCCGGGGACGGTGCTCCTCTTCGGCTTACTGTGACGCGAGCATGCCCTCCTCCTCCGGAGCTTCCATTCGGTTAAACTTAGGGGCCGCTTGGCACCGCCCGTGCCCGGGGAAGGTGCTCCTCTACGGCTTAACTGCCACGCATGCTGGCCGGAGCTCTGGTACGGTCCGAACCGCGCGAAACGTCGCCACCGATCGTGTCCGGGGGAACGTGCTCTTCTTCGTCCACTCTCCTCTTCGCCCACGCTCTTCTTCGGCGCACGCCGGCCGTCTAACCGCTCCAGCGCCCCGTCGTGCCGCTCGGCGAAACTACAATGCCCCCGAATATTTTTTAGACCCGCGAAGCACTGAACCCGCGAAAGGTGAACTGCGAAGTAGCGAGGGTTCACTGTATGTATAAGACCAAGACCTACAAAAAAGTCTCTTGGAGCAATGAGCTAGGTTTTACAGGAAGTCGGCCATTTTGAATTTACTTAAAAGGGGGCGGGTCACCACAATGGACTTTGTGTAGAAATTATTATTGGGGCCCGAGCAGCGACCGCGGCGAGGTCCCTATTGTTTTTGTAGAAAATATTATTACTTTTATTATTATTATTATTATTATTATTAGGGCCTGAGCAGCGACCGCTGCGAAGTCCCTATTGTTTTTGTAGAAATTATTATTATTATTATTTTTCCGATTGTTCGATCGCATTTTTGACCCCCGAAACATGCACAAAAACTCACCAAACTTGGCAGTCTCATCGGGCATGGCGAAAAATTTGATATTTTAACGTCTAATATGAACAGGAAGTGAGTTATGAATTTTTGAAAGTCCGACTTTTGCCCTTTTTTGCATGTTTACAGGGGTCATTCTTTTGCACCCTGATCCTAAAGGCTTCATCTGATTGCCTTAAAATTCTGTCTGTAGCATCTGAAGACCTGGGACAAACACTGGGGCTAAAATTTTTTGTTTCCGAAATACTATATGACGGGGGCGAGGCATCAAAGTTTTCACTTAAGATTTCCTTCGCCGCAATGGACAAAATGCTTAATAACTCTCCTGCACATGCTGCTAAAAATCCAAAACTTCACATGTACATAAAGAGTCTGTACCTGAAGACATCTATATGTTTATATTCAGTTATACACCTTGCGCCAATCAATATCATTTTTTACATTTTGACGTACTGCACGGTGCCCTTTTAACGAATCTGATTGAAAATTGGCTAGAAAAGACTCAAGACATTGATCTTACTCTATCCCTATTTTTACGACTTTCCTTCAAAGGGCGTGGCTATTACGGTGCCGCAGAGTCTGATTATTCTCCGTGGCAACAAAAGTTCCTGCAAAATGATTCAGATGATCCATCTTCTCGAAATTTTTCACATTTGAGGATATTCAGGCCCTGAAGACGGCTGCCAACTTATTTTTGATCGCAGTGGTAGCGCCACCAACTGGTTAAAACAAATACAAATCATTTTCGTTGATTTTTTTCTCCGGGCAGGTTAACAAAATCTACCTTACATTTGCTCGGATGAGTGTTTAGGCCTTGAGGATGTCACAATACGTAAGTCTTTCGCCTTCTTCAGAGTGTCACATGATGGTGTCTTGTGGCCCGTCTTTATCAGCTGATGTTCCATGAGGGCGTGACTTACCTGTCACAAGAATGAAGGCAAGTCACGCCCCCCGCTGTCCGTTCACTCAGCCAAAATGCTCCTCCAGGTGGTAGAGAGGATGAAGGCTCCCTTGTCTCTGTTCATGGTTTTTATGCCTCGCTTGCAGATCTCAATGGCCTCTCTGATCCAGCGCTGTTGTTTGTTCTCTTCGGTGCGGATGACCCTGCCCTTCTCCCGGTCCATGATGTGGTTTTCCCTTTTGCAGTGGTCAGTGATTGCTGATTTGTAATGTTCATGTTGTGCTTGTTCTTTTACTGCTCTGATTTTTCATTTTTTTGACAGGTAAGTCACACCCTCATGGAACATCAGCTGATAAAGACGGGTCTCAAGACACCATCATGCGACACTCTGAAGAAGGCGAAAGACTCGCCGAAACATGTCAGGTAAAAAATTAACCTAAAACATAATTGTCTGCTTTTAATGAATCAGTCAAATATCAATAATAAGAAGACAAAATGAACCTAATACAAATAAATGAATGCTTAATAACTCCCCTGCACATGCTCCTAAAAATCCAAACCTTCACCTGTAAATAAAACGTCCCGACCTGAAGACATCTTAATGTTATTATTTTGTTATACACACAGTGCCGCCAAGTGGAATCAAAAATTTGTTTTTATTTTAATTTTCACGTACTGCACGGTGCCCTTTTGACGAATCCGACTGAAAATTAGTCAGAAAAGACTCAAGACAATGATCTTACTCTCTGCCGAATTTTGTGACGTTTTGGCAAAAGGCGTGGCTATTAAGGTGCTGAAAAGTCCGATTGTACTCTGTGGTAACAAAAGCTCCGGCAACATGACTCAGATGATCCTATCTTCTCGAAGTTGTACACATTTGAGGATACTTCAGCCCTGAAGACATCTACCAACTTATTTTACATCGTAGTAGTAGCGCCACCAACTGGTAAAAGCTAATACAAGTTATTTTCTTGGATGTTTTTCTCCGTGCAACTCAACAAGGTCGCCCTCATATATGCTCGGATGACTGTTTCGGCCATGAGGATGTCACAATACGAAATTCCTGATTTTTCGTGAAAAGTTGTGGGAGTGGCATTGCACTGTTCGGCAATAAAACAAAGCTGATTATGAGGTTCTAAATATGAACGACAACTCGTAAAACTTTACACACACATCAGGCCGAGCAAATTTATCAATATTTTATACGTTAGTTGTGCAGCTTTTTTGAAATGGCTCGCCATGGCCCTCGAGAAATGTTAAAAAAAAGCAGCTCTGGTTGAGTGTTTCACCTCGCTTTTTGTAAATTTTATGGAGTACAGTGAACCCTCGGTTATCGCGGTTAATGGGGACCGAGACCATCCGCGAAAACTGAAAATCCGCGAAGTAGCGGCGCACCTTCAAAAATGCTTAAAAAAAATATACAATATATATAATAAATATATAAATATATATATATATATATATATATATATACGGGGAGAGAGAGAGTGAAATTCATGTTATAACAAAAAAACCAAATTATTATTAAAACGTATTGTTTTTTTATTCCCCAGCCATTCTTTTTGTATTTATTTAATTACTCCGACTTTTACCTGCTGGTACGCCGTCCGGTGTGCCCTGTGAAATGAAAGGTGGCATTCTTTATTTATTTATTCATTTATTCATTCATAACTGACAGCCTCGCGCTCCGCTCGTGCCCGGGCAGAAGAGGTGCTCCAATTTGGCTTAACTGTGACACACGCCCGTCCTCCTCCCCCGGAGCTTCCATTCGGTTAAACTTAGGGGCCGCTTGGCACCGCCCGTGCCCGGGGAAGGTGCTCCTCTTCGGCTTACTGTGACGCGAGCATGCCCTCCTCCTCCGGAGCTTCCATTCGGTTAAACTTAGGGGCCGCTTGGAACCGCCCGTGCCCGGGGAAGGTGCTCCTCTTCGGCTTACTGTGACGCGAGCATGCCCTCCTCCTCCGGAGCTTCCATTCGGTTAAACGTAGGGGCCGCTTGGCACCGCCCGTGCCCGGGGAAGGTGCTCCTCTACGGCTTAACTGCCACGCACGCTGGCCGGAGCTCTGGTACGGTCCGAACCGCGCGAAACGTCGCCACCGATCGTGTCCGGGGGAACGTGCTCTTCTTCGTCCACTCTCCTCTTCGCCCACGCTCTTCTTCGGCGCACGCCGGCCGTCTAACCGCTCCAGCGCCCCGTCGTGCCGCTCGGCGAAACTACAATGCCCCCGAATATTTTTTAGACCCGCGAAGCACTGAACCCGCGAAAGGTGAACCGCGAAGTAGCGAGGGTTCACTGTATGTATAAGACCAAGACCTACAAAAAAGTCTCTTGGAGCAATGAGCTAGGTTTTACAGGAAGTCGGCCATTTTGAATTTACTTAAAAGGGGGCGGGTCACCACAATGGACTTTGTGTAGAAATTATTATTGGGGCCCGAGCAGCGACCGCGGCGAGGTCCCTATTGTTTTTGTAGAAGATATTATTACTTTTATTATTATTATTATTATTATTATTAGGGCCTGAGCAGCGACCGCTGCGAAGTACCTATTGTTTTTGTAGAAATTATTATTATTATTATTTTTCCGATTGTTCGATCGCATTTTTGACCCCCGAAACATGCACAAAAACTCACCAAACTTGGCAGTCTCATCGGGCATGGCGAAAAATTTGATATTTTAACGTCTAATATGAACAGGAAGTGAGTTATGAATTTTTGAAAGTCCGACTTTTGCCCTTTTTTGCATGTTTACAGGGGTCATTCTTTTGCACCCTGATCCTAAAGGCTTCATCTGATTGCCTTAAAATTCTGTCTGTAGCATCTGAAGACCTGGCACAAACACTGGGGCTAAAATTTTTTGTTTCCAAAATACTATATGACGGGGGCAGGGCATCAAAGTTTTCACTTAAGATATCCTTCGCCGCAATGGACAAAATGCTTAATAACTCTCCTGCACATGCTGCTAAAAATCCAAAACTTCACATGTACATAAAGAGTCTGTACCTGAAGACATCTATATGTTTATATTCAGTTATACACCTTGCGCCAATCAATATCATTTTTTACATTTTGACGTACTGCACGGTGCCCTTTTAACGAATCTGATTGAAAATTGGCTAGAAAAGACTCAAGACATTGATCTTACTCTATCCCCATTTTTGTGACTTTCCTTCGAAGGGCGTGGCTATTACGGTGCCGCAGAGTCTGATTATTCTCCGTGGCAACAAAAGTTCCTGCAAAATGATTCAGATGATCCATCTTCTCGAAATTTTTCACATTTGAGGATATTCAGGCCCTGAAGACGGCTGCCAACTTATTTTTGATCGCAGTGGTAGCGCCACCAACTGGTTAAAACAAATACAAATCATTTTCGTTGATTTTTTTCTCCGGGCAGGTTAACAAAATCTACCTTACATTTGCTCGGATGAGTGTTTAGGCCTTGAGGATGTCACAATACGAAAGTCTTTCGCCTTCTTCAGAGTGTCACATGATGGTGTCTTGTGGCCCGTCTTTATCAGCTGATGTTCCATGAGGGCGTGACTTACCTGTCACAAGAATGAAGGCAAGTCACGCCCCCCGCTGTCCGTTCACTCCGCCAAAATGCTGCTCCAGGTGGTAGAGAGGATGAAGGCTCCCTTGTCTCTGTTCATGGTTTTTATGCCTCGCTTGCAGATCTCAATGGCCTCTCTGATCCAGCGCTGTTGTTTGTTCTCTTCGGTGCGGATGACCCTGCCCTTCTCCCGGTCCATGATGTGGTTTTCCCTTTTGCAGTGGTCAGTGATTGCTGATTTGTAATGTTCATGTTGTGCTTGTTCTTTTACTGCTCTGATTTTTCATTTTTTTGACAGGTAAGTCACACCCTCATGGAACATCAGCTGATAAAGACGGGTCTCAAGACACCATCATGCGACACTCTGAAGTAGGCGAAAGACTCGCCGAAACATGTCAGGTAAAAAATTAACCTAAAACATAATTGTCTGCTTTTAATGAATCAGTCAAATATCAATAATAAGAAGACAAAATGAACCTAATACAAATAAATGAATGCTTAATAACTCCCCTGCACATGCTCCTAAAAATCCAAACCTTCACCTGTAAATAAAACGTCCCGACCTGAAGACATCTTAATGTTATTATTTTGTTATACACACAGTGCCGCCAAGTGGAATCAAAAATTTGTTTTTATTTTAATTGTCACGTACTGCACGGTGCCCTTTTGACGAATCCGACTGAAAATTAGTCAGAAAAGACTCAAGACAATGATCTTACTCTCTGCCGAATTTTGTGACGTTTTGGCAAAAGGCGTGGCTATTAAGGTGCTGAAAAGTCCGATTGTACTCTGTGGCAACAAAAGCTCCGGCAACATGACTCAGATCATCCTATCTTCTCGAAGTTGTACACATTTGAGGATACTTCAGCCCTGAAGACATCTACCAACTTATTTTATATCGTAGTAGTAGCGCCACCAACTGGTAAAAGCTAATACAAGTTATTTTCTTGGATGTTTTTCTCCGTGCAACTCAACAAGGTCGCCCTCATATATGCTCGGATGACTGTTTCGGCCATGAGGATGTCACAATACGAAATTCGTGATTTTTCGTGAAAAGTTGTGGGAGTGGCATTGCACTGTTCGGCAATAAAACAAAGCTGATTATGAGGTTCTAAATATGAACGACAACTCGTAAAACTTTACACACACATCAGGCCGAGCAAATTTATCAATATTTTATACGTTAGTTGTGCAGCTTTTTTGAAATGGCTCGCCATGGCCCTCGAGAAATGTTAAAAAAAAGCAGCTCTGGTTGAGTGTTTCACCTCGCTTTTTGTAAATTTTATGGAGTACAGTGAACCCTCGGTTATCGCGGTTAATGGGGACCGAGACCACCCGCGAAAACTGAAAATCCGCGAAGTAGCGGCGCACCTTCAAAAATGCTTAAAAAAAATATACAATATATATAATAAATATATATATATATATATATATATATATATATATATATATATATATATATATATATATATATATATATATACGGGGAGAGAGAGAGTGAAATTCATGTTATAACAAAAAAACCAAATTATTATTAAAACGTATTATTTTTTTATTCCCCAGCCATTCTTTTTGTATTTATTTAATTACTCCGACTTTTACCTGCTGGTACGCCGTCCGGTGTGCCCTGTGAAATGAAAGGTGGCATTCTTTATTTATTTATTCATTTATTCATTCATAACTGACAGCCTCGCGCTCCGCTCGTGCCCGGGCAGAAGAGGTGCTCCAATTTGGCTTAACTGTGACACACGCCCGTCCTCCTCCCCCGGAGCTTCCATTCGGTTAAACTTAGGGGCCGCTTGGCACCGCCCGTGCCCGGGGAAGGTGCTCCTCTTCGGCTTACTGTGACGCGAGCATGCCCTCCTCCTCCGGAGCTTCCATTCGGTTAAACTTAGGGGCCGCTTGGAACCGCCCGTGCCCGGGGAAGGTGCTCCTCTTCGGCTTACTGTGACGCGAGCATGCCCTCCTCCTCCGGAGCTTCCATTCGGTTAAACTTAGGGGCCGCTTGGCACCGCCCGTGCCCGGGGAAGGTGCTCCTCTACGGCTTAACTGCCACGCACGCTGGCCGGAGCTCTGGTACGGTCCGAACCGCGCGAAACGTCGCCACCGATCGCGTCCGGGGGAACGTGCTCTTCTTCGTCCACTCTCCTCTTCGCCCACGCTCTTCTTCGGCGCACGCCGGCCGTCTAACCGCTCCAGCGCCCCGTCGTGCCGCTCGGCGAAACTACAATGCCCCCGAATATTTTTTAGACCCGCGAAGCACTGAACCTGCGAAAGGTGAACCGCGAAGTAGCGAGGGTTCACTGTATGTATAAGACCAAGACCTACAAAAAAGTCTCTTGGAGCAATGAGCTAGGTTTTACAGGAAGTCGGCCATTTTGAATTTACTTAAAAGGGGGCGGGTCACCACAATGGACTTTGTGTAGAAATTATTATTGGGGCCCGAGCAGCGACCGCGGCGAGGTCCCTATTGTTTTTGTAGAAAATATTATTACTTTTATTATTATTATTATTATTATTATTAGGGCCTGAGCAGCGACCGCTGCGAAGTCCCTATTGTTTTTGTAGAAATTATTATTATTATTATTTTTCCGATTGTTCGATCGCATTTTTGACCCCCGAAACATGCACAAAAACTCACCAAACCTGGCAGTCTCATCGGGCATGGCGAAAAATTTGATATTTTAACGTCTAATATGAACAGGAAGTGAGTTATGAATTTTTGAAAGTCCGACTTTTGCCCTTTTTTGCATGTTTACAGGGGTCATTCTTTTGCACCCTGATCCTAAAGGCTTCATCTGATTGCCTTAAAATTCTGTCTGTAGCATCTGAAGACCTGGGACAAACACTGGGGCTAAAATTTTTTGTTTCCGAAATACTATATGACGGGGGCGGGGCATCAAAGTTTTCACTTAAGATTTCCTTCGCCGCAATGGACAAAATGCTTAATAACTCTCCTGCACATGCTGCTAAAAATCCAAAACTTCACATGTACATAAAGAGTCTGTACCTGAAGACATCTATATGTTTATATTCAGTTATACACCTTGCGCCAATCAATATCATTTTTTACATTTTGACGTACTGCACGGTGCCCTTTTAACGAATCTGATTGAAAATTGGCTAGAAAAGACTCAAGACATTGATCTTACTCTATCCCTATTTTTGTGACTTTCCTTCGAAGGGCGTGGCTATTACGGTGCCGCAGAGTCTGATTATTCTCCGTGGCAACAAAAGTTCCTGCAAAATGATTCAGATGATCCATCTTCTCGAAATTTTTCACATTTGAGGATATTCAGGCCCTGAAGACGGCTGCCAACTTATTTTTGATCGCAGTGGTAGCGCCACCAACTGGTTAAAACAAATATAAATTATTTTCGTTGATGTTTTTCTCCGGGCAGGTTCACAAAATCTACCTTATATTTGCTCGGATGAGTGTTTAGGCCTTGAGCATGTCACAATACGAAAGTCTTTCGCCTTCTTCAGAGTGTCACATGATGGTGTCTTGTGACCCGCCTTTATCAGCTGATGTTCCATGAGGGCGTGACTTACCTGTCACAAGAATGAAGGCAAGTCACGCCCCCCGCTGTCCGTTCACTCCACCAAGATGCTGGTCCAGGTGGTAGAGAGGATGAAGGCTCCCTTGTCTCTGTTCATGGTTTTTATGCCTCGCTTGCAGATCTCAATGGCCTCTCTGATCCAGCGCTGTTGTTTGTTCTCTTCTGTGCGGATGACCCTGCCCTTCTCCCGGTCCATGATGTGGTTTTCCCTTTTGCAGTGGTCAGTGATTGCTGATTTGTAATGTTCATGTTGTGCTTGTTCTTTTACTGCTCTGATTTTTTTCATTTTTTTGACAGGTAAGTCACACCCTCATGGAACATCAGCTCAAGACACCATCATGCGACACTCTGAAGTAGGCGAAAGACTCGCCGAAACATGTCAGGTAAAAAATTAACCTAAAACATAATTGTCTGCTTTTAATGAATCAGTCAAATATCAATAATAAGAAGACAAAATGAACCTAATACAAATAAATGAATGCTTAATAACTCCCCTGCACATGCTCCTAAAAATCCAAACCTTCACCTGTAAATAAAACGTCCCGACCTGAAGACATCTTAATGTTATTATTTTGTTATACACACAGTGCCGCCAAGTGGAATCAAAAATTTGTTTTTATTTTAATTGTCACGTACTGCACGGTGCCCTTTCGACGAATCCGACTGAAAATTAGTCAGAAAAGACTCAAGACAATGATCTTACTCTCTGCCGAATTTTGTGACGTTTTGGCAAAAGGCGTGGCTATTACGGTGCTGAAAAGTCCGATTGTACTCTGTGGCAACAAAAGCTCCAGCAACATGACTCAGATGATCCTATCTTCTCGAAGTTGCACACATTTGAGGATACTTCAGCCCTGAAGACATCTACCAACTTATTTTTCATCGTAGTAGTAGCGCCCCCAACTGGTAAAAGCTAATACAAGTTATTTTCTTGGATGTTTTTCTCCGTGCAACTCAACAAGGTCGCCCTCATATATGCTCGGATGACTGTTTCGGCCATGAGGATGTCACAATACGAAATTCGTCCTTTTTCATGAAAAGTTGTGGGAGTGGCATTGCACTGTTCGGCAATAAAACAAAGCTGATTATGAGGTTCTAAATATGAACGACAACTCGTGAAACTTTACACACACATCAGGCCGAGCAAATTTATCAATATTTTATACGTTAGTTGTGCAGCTTTTTTGAAATGGCTCGCCATGGCCCTCGAGAAATTTTCAAAAAAGCAGCCCTGGTTGAGTGTTTCACCTCGCTTTTTGTAAATTTTATGGAGTACAGTGAACCCTCGGTTATCGCGGTTAATGGGGACCGAGACCACCCGCGAAAACTGAAAATCCGCGAAGTAGCGGCGCACCTTCAAAAATGCTTAAAAAAAATATATAATAAATATATAAATATATATATATATATATATATATATATATATATATATATATATATATATATATATATATATATACGGGGGAGAGAGAGAGA
Source organism: Idiotropiscis lumnitzeri (assembly GCF_059441095.1). Classification (NCBI taxonomy): domain Eukaryota; kingdom Metazoa; phylum Chordata; class Actinopteri; order Syngnathiformes; family Syngnathidae; genus Idiotropiscis; species Idiotropiscis lumnitzeri. Next base: position 34,163 of record NW_028283765.1, on the reverse strand, counting down.
GAGAGAGTGAAATTCATGTTATAACAAAAAAAACAAATTATTATTAAAACTTATTATTTTTTTATTCCCCAACCATTCTTTTTGTATTTATTTAATTACTCCGACTTTTACCTGCTGGTACGCCGTCCGGTGTGCCCTGTGAAATGAAAGGTGGCATTCTTTATTTATTTATTCATTTATTCATTCATAACTGACAGCCTCGCGCTCCGCTTGTGCCCGGCAGAAGAGGTGCTCCAATTCGGCTTAACTGTGACACACGCCCGCCCTCCTCCCCCGGAGCTTCCATTCGGTTAAACTTAGGGGCCGCTTGGCACCGCCCGTGCCCGGGGAAGGTGCTCCTCTTCGGCTTACTGTGACGCGAGCATGCCCTCCTCCTCCGGAGCTTCCATTCGGTTAAACTTAGGGGCCGCTTGGAACCGCCCGTGCCCGGGGAAGGTGCTCCTCTTCGGCTTACTGTGACGCGAGCATGCCCTCCTCCTCCGGAGCTTCCATTCGGTTAAACTCAGGGGCCGCTTGGAACCGCCCGTGCCCGGGGAAGGTGCTCCTCTACGGCTTAACTGCCACGCACGCCGGCCGGAGCTCTGGTACGGTCCGAACCGCGCGAAACGTCGCCACCGATCGTGTCCGGGGGAACGTGCTCTTCTTCGTCCACTCTCCTCTTCGCCCACGCTCTTCTTCGGCGCACGCCGGCCGTCTAACCGCTCCAGCGCCCCGTCGTGCCGCTCGGCGAAACTACAATGCCCCCGAATATTTTTTAGACCCGCGAAGCACTGAACCCGCGAAAGGTGAACCTCGAAGTAGCGAGGGTTCACTGTATGTATAAGACCAAGACCTACAAAAAAGTCTCTTGGAGCAATGAGCTAGGTTTTACAGGAAGTCGGCCATTTTGAATTTACTTAAAAGGGGGCGGGTCTCCACAATGGACTTTGTGTAGAAATTATTATTGGGGCCCGAGCAGCGACCGCGGCGAGGTCCCTATTGTTTTTGTAGAAAATATTATTACTTTTATTATTATTATTATTATTATTATTATTATTATTAGGGCCTGAGCAGCGACCGCTGCGAAGTCCCTATTGTTTTTGTAGAAATTATTATTATTATTATTTTTCCGATTGTTCGATCGCATTTTTGACCCCCGAAACATGCACAAAAACTCACCAAACTTGGCAGTCTCATCGGGCATGGCGAAAAATTTGATATTTTTTAACGTCTAATATGAACAGGAAGTGAGTTATGAATTTTTGAAAGTCCGACTTTTGCCCTTTTTTGCATGTTTACAGGGGTCATTCTTTTGCACCCTGATCCTAAAGGCTTCATCTGATTGCCTTAAAGTTCTGTCTGGAGCATCTTAAGACCTGGGACAAACACTGGGGCTAAAATTTTTTGTTTCCGAAATACTATATGACGGGGGCGGGGCTTCAAAGTTTTCACTTAAGATTTCCTTCGCCGCAATGGACAAAATGCTTAATAACTCTCCTGCCCGTGCTGCTAAAAATCCAAAACTTCACATGTACATAAAGAGTCGGTACCTGAAGACATCTATATGTTTATATTCAGTTATACACCTTGCGCCAATCAATATAAATGTTTACATTTTGACGTACTGCACGGTGCCCTTTTAACGAATCCGACTGAAAATTGGCTAGAAAAGACTCAAGACATTGATCTTACTCTATCCCTATTTTTATGACTTTCCTTCAAAGGGCGTGGCTATTACGGTGCCGCAGAGTCTGATTATTCTCCGTGGCAACAAAAGTTCCTGCAAAATGATTCAGATGATCCATCTTCTGGAAATCTTTCACATTTGAGGATATTCAGGCCCTGAAGACGGCTGCCAACTTATTTTTGATCGCAGTGGTAGCGCCACCAACTGGTTAAAACAAATACAAATTATTTTCGTTGATGTTTTTCTCCGGGCAGGTTAACAAAATCTACCTTATATTTGCTCGGATGAGTGTTTAGGCCTTGAGCATGTCACAATACGAAAGTCTTTCGCCTTCTTCAGAGTGTCACATGATGGTGTCTTGTGACCCGTCTTTATCAGCTGATGTTCCATGAGGGCGTGACTTACCTGTCACAAGAATGAAGGCAAGTCACGCCCCCCGCTGTCCGTTCACTCCGCCAAGATGCTGGTCCAGGTGGTAGAGAGGATGAAGGCTCCCTTGTCTCTGTTCATGGTTTTTATGCCTCGCTTGCAGATCTCAATGGCCTCTCTGATCCAGCGCTGTTGTTTGTTCTCTTCTGTGCGGATGACCCTGCCCTTCTCCCGGTCCATGATGTGGTTTTCCCTTTTGCAGTGGTCAGTGATTGCTGATTTGTAATGTTCATGTTGTGCTTGTTCTTTTACTGCTCTGATTTTTTCATTTTTTTGACAGGTAAGTCACACCCTCATGGAACATGAGCTCAAGACACCATCATGCGACACTCTGAAGAAGGCGAAAGACTCGCCGAAACATGTCAGGTAAAAAATTAACCTAAAACATAATTGTCTGCTTTTAATGAATCAGTCAAATATCAATAATAAGAAGACAAAATGAACCTAATACAAATAAATGAATGCTTAATAACTCCCCTGCACATGCTCCTAAAAATCCAAACCTTCACCTGTAAATAAAACGTCCCGACCTGAAGACATCTTAATGTTATTATTTTGTTATACACACAGTGCCGCCAAGTGGAATCAAAAATTTGTTTTTATTTTAATTTTCACGTACTGCATGGTGCCCTTTTGACGAATCCGACTGAAAATTAGTCAGAAAAGACTTAAGACAATGATCTTACTCTCTGCCGAATTTTGTGACGTTTTGGCAAAAGGCGTGGCTATTAAGGTGCTGAAAAGTCCGATTGTACTCTGTGGCAACAAAAGCTCCGGCAACATGACTCAGATGATCCTATCTTCTCGAAGTTGTACACATTTGAGGATACTTCAGCCCTGAAGACATCTACCAACTTATTTTACATCGTAGTAGTAGCGCCACCAACTGGTAAAAGCTAATACAAGTTATTTTCTTGGATGTTTTTCTCCGTGCAACTCAACAAGGTCGCCCTCATATATGCTCGGATGACTGTTTCGGCCATGAGGATGTCACAATACGAAATTCGTGATTTTTCGTGAAAAGTTGTGGGAGTGGCATTGCACTGTTCAGCAATAAAACAAAGCTGATTATGAGGTTCTAAATATGAACGACAACTCGTAAAACTTTACACACACATCAGGCCGAGCAAATTTATCAATATTTTATACGTTAGTTGTGCAGCTTTTTTGAAATGGCTCGCCATGGCCCTCGAGAAATGTTAAAAAAAAAGCAGCTCTGGTTGAGTGTTTCACCTCGCTTTTTGTAAATTTTATGGAGTACAGTGAACCCTCGGTTATCGCGGTTAATGGGGACCGAGACCACCCGCGAAAACTGAAAATCCGCGAAGTAGCGGCGCACCTTCAAAAATGCTTAAAAAAAATATACAATATATATAATAAATATATAAATATATATATATATATATATATATATATATATATATATATATATATATATACGGGGAGAGAGCGAGTGAAATTCATGTTATAACAAAAAAAACAAATTATTATTAAAACGTATTATTTTTTTATTCCCCAGCCATTCTTTTTGTATTTATTTAATTACTCCGACTTTTACCTGCTGGTACGCCGTCCGGTGTGCCCTGTGAAATGAAAGGTGGCATTCTTTATTTATTTATTCATTTATACATTCATAACTGACAGCCTCGCGCTCCGCTCGTGCCCGGGCAGAAGAGGTGCTCCAATTTGGCTTAACTGTGACACACGCCCGTCCTCCTCCCCCGGAGCTTCCATTCGGTTAAACTTAGGGGCCGCTTGGCACCGCCCGTGCCCGGGGAAGGTGCTCCTCTTCGGCTTACTGTGACGCGAGCATGCCCTCCTCCTCCGGAGCTTCCATTCGGTTAAACTTAGGGGCCGCTTGGAACCGCCCGTGCCCGGGGAAGGTGCTCCTCTTCGGCTTACTGTGACGCGAGCATGCCCTCCTCCTCCGGAGCTTTCATTCGGTTAAACTTAGGGGCCGCTTGGCACTGCCCGTGCCCGGGGAAGGTGCTCCTCTACGGCTTAACTGCCACGCACGCTGGCCGGAGCTCTGGTACGGTCCGAACCGCGCGAAACGTCGCCACCGATCGTGTCCGGGGGAACGTGCTCTTCTTCGTCCACTCTCCTCTTCGCCCACGCTCTTCTTCGGCGCACGCCGGCCGTCTAACCGCTCCAGCGCCCCGTCGTGCCGCTCGGCGAAACTACAATGCGCCCGAATATTTTTTAGACCCGCGAAGCACTGAACCCGCGAAAGGTGAACCGCGAAGTAGCGAGGGTTCACTGTATGTATAAGACCAAGACCTACAAAAAAGTCTCTTGGAGCAATGAGCTAGGTTTTACAGGAAGTCGGCCATTTTGAATTTACTTAAAAGGGGGCGGGTCACCACAATGGACTTTGTGTAGAAATTATTATTGGGGCCCGAGCAGCGACCGCGGCGAGGTCCCTATTGTTTTTGTAGAAAATATTATTACTTTTATTATTATTATTATTATTATTATTAGGGCCTGAGCAGCGACCGCTGCGAAGTCCCTATTGTTTTTGTTGAAATTATTATTATTATTATTTTTCCGATTGTTCGATCGCATTTTTGACCCCTGAAACATGCACAAAAACTCACCAAACTTGGCAGTCTCATCGGGCATGGCGAAAAATTTGATATTTTAACGTCTAATATGAACAGGAAGTGAGTTATGAATTTTTGAAAGTCCGACTTTTGCCCTTTTTTGCATGTTTACAGGGGTCATTCTTTTGCACCCTGATCCTAAAGGCTTCATCTGATTGCCTTAAAATTCTGTCTGTAGCATCTGAAGACCTGGCACAAACACTGGGGCTAAAATTTTTTGTTTCCGAAATACTATATGACGGGGGCGGGGCATCAAAGTTTTCACTTAAGATTTCCTTCGCCGCAATGGACAAAATGCTTAATAACTCTCCTGCACATGCTGCTAAAAATCCAAAACTTCACATGTACATAAAGAGTCTGTACCTGAAGACATCTATATGTTTATATTCAGTTATACACCTTGCGCCAATCAATATCATTTTTTACATTTTGACGTACTGCACGGTGCCCTTTTAACGAATCTGATTGAAAATTGGCTAGAAAAGACTCAAGACATTGATCTTACTCTATCCCTATTTTTGTGACTTTCCTTCGAAGGGCGTGGCTATTACGGTGCCGCAGAGTCTGATTATTCTCCGTGGCAACAAAAGTTCCTGCAAAATGATTCAGATGATCCATCTTCTCGAAATTTTTCACATTTGAGGATATTCAGGCCCTGAAGACGGCTGCCAACTTATTTTTGATCGCAGTGGTAGCGCCACCAACTGGTTAAAACAAATACAAATCATTTTCGTTGATTTTTTTCTCCGGGCAGGTTAACAAAATCTACCTTACATTTGCTCGGATGAGTGTTTAGGCCTTGAGGATGTCACAATACGAAAGTCTTTCGCCTTCTTCAGAGTGTCACATGATGGTGTCTTGTGGCCCGTCTTTATCAGCTGATGTTCCATGAGGGCGTGACTTACCTGTCACAAGAATGAAGGCAAGTCACGCCCCCCGCTGTCCGTTCACTCCGCCAAAATGCTGCTCCAGGTGGTAGAGAGGATGAATCCCTTGTCTCTGTTCATGGTTTTTATGCCTCGCTTGCAGATCTCAATGGCCTCTCTGATCCAGCGCTGTTGTTTGTTCTCTTCGGTGCGGATGACCCTGCCCTTCTCCCGGTCCATGATGTGGTTTTCCCTTTTGCAGTGGTCAGTGATTGCTGATTTGTAATGTTCATGTTGTGCTTGTTCTTTTACTGCTCTGATTTTTCATTTTTTTGACAGGTAAGTCACACCCTCATGGAACATCAGCTGATAAAGACGGGTCTCAAGACACCATCATGCGACACTCTGAAGAAGGCGAAAGACTCGCCGAAACATGTCAGGTAAAAAATTAACCTAAAACATAATTGTCTGCTTTTAATGAATCAGTCAAATATCAATAATAAGAAGACAAAATGAACCTAATACAAATAAATGAATGCTTAATAACTCCCCTGCACATGCTCCTAAAAATCCAAACCTTCACCTGTAAATAAAACGTCCCGACCTGAAGACATCTTAATGTTATTATTTTGTTATACACACAGTGCCGCCAAGTGGAATCAAAAATTTGTTTTTATTTTAATTTTCACGTACTGCACGGTGCCCTTTTGACGAATCCGACTGAAAATTAGTCAGAAAAGACTCAAGACAATGATCTTACTCTCTGCCGAATTTTGTGACGTTTTGGCAAAAGGCGTGGCTATTAAGGTGCTGAAAAGTCCGATTGTACTCTGTGGCAACAAAAGCTCCGGCAACATGACTCAGATCATCCTATCTTCTCGAAGTTGTACACATTTGAGGATACTTCAGCCCTGAAGACATCTACCAACTTATTTTATATCGTAGTAGTAGCGCCACCAACTGGTAAAAGCTAATACAAGTTATTTTCTTGGATGTTTTTCTCCGTGCAACTCAACAAGGTCGCCCTCATATATGCTCGGATGACTGTTTCGGCCATGAGGATGTCACAATACGAAATTCGTGATTTTTCGTGAAAAGTTGTGGGAGTGGCATTGCACTGTTCGGCAATAAAACAAAGCTGATTATGAGGTTCTAAATATGAACGACAACTCGTAAAACTTTACACACACATCAGGCCGAGCAAATTTATCAATATTTTATACGTTAGTTGTGCAGCTTTTTTGAAATGGCTCGCCATGGCCCTCGAGAAATGTTAAAAAAAAGCAGCTCTGGTTGAGTGTTTCACCTCGCTTTTTGTAAATTTTATGGAGTACAGTGAACCCTCGGTTATCGCGGTTAATGGGGACCGAGACCACCCGCGAAAACTGAAAATCCGCGAAGTAGCGGCGCACCTTCAAAAATGCTTAAAAAAAATATACAATATATATAATAATATATATATATATATATATATATATATATATATATATATATATATATATATACGGGGAGAGAGAGAGTGAAATTCATGTTATAACAAAAAAACCAAATTATTATTAAAACGTATTATTTTTTTATTCCCCAGCCATTCTTTTTGTATTTATTTAATTACTCCGACTTTTACCTGCTGGTACGCCGTCCGGTGTGCCCTGTGAAATGAAAGGTGGCATTCTTTATTTATTTATTCATTTATACATTCATAACTGACAGCCTCGCGCTCCGCTCGTGCCCGGGCAGAAGAGGTGCTCCAATTTGGCTTAACTGTGACACACGCCCGTCCTCCTCCCCCGGAGCTTCCATTCGGTTAAACTTAGGGGCCGCTTGGCACCGCCCGTGCCCGGGGAAGGTGCTCCTCTTCGGCTTACTGTGACGCGAGCATGCCCTCCTCCTCCGGAGCTTCCATTCGGTTACACTTAGGGGCCGCTTGGAACCGCCCGTGCCCGGGGAAGGTGCTCCTCTTCGGCTTACTGTGACGCGAGCATGCCCTCCTCCTCCGGAGCTTCCATTCGGTTAAACTTAGGGGCCGCTTGGCACTGCCCGTGCCCGGGGAAGGTGCTCCTCTACGGCTTAACTGCCACGCACACTGGCCGGAGCTCTGGTACGGTCCGAACCGCGCGAAACGTCGCCACCGATCGTGTCCGGGGGAACGTGCTCTTCTTCGTCCACTCTCCTCTTCGCCCACGCTCTTCTTCGGCGCACGCCGGCCGTCTAACCGCTCCAGCGCCCCGTCGTGCCGCTCGGCGAAACTACAATGCGCCCGAATATTTTTTCGACCCGCGAAGCACTGAACCCGCGAAAGGTGAACCGCGAAGTAGCGAGGGTTCACTGTATGTATAAGACCAAGACCTACAAAAAAGTCTCTTGGAGCAATGAGCTAGGTTTTACAGGAAGTCGGCCATTTTGAATTTACTTAAAAGGGGGCGGGTCACCACAATGGACTTTGTGTAGAAATTATTATTGGGGCCCGAGCAGCGACCGCGGCGAGGTCCCTATTGTTTTTGTAGAAAATATTATTACTTTTATTATTATTATTATTATTATTATTAGGGCCTGAGCAGCGACCGCTGCGAAGTCCCTATTGTTTTTGTTGAAATTATTATTATTATTATTTTTCCGATTGTTCGATCGCATTTTTGACCCCTGAAACATGCACAAAAACTCACCAAACTTGGCAGTCTCATCGGGCATGGCGAAAAATTTGATATTTTAACGTCTAATATGAACAGGAAGTGAGTTATGAATTTTTGAAAGTCCGACTTTTGCCCTTTTTTGCATGTTTACAGGGGTCATTCTTTTGCACCCTGATCCTAAAGGCTTCATCTGATTGCCTTAAAATTCTGTCTGTAGCATCTGAAGACCTGGCACAAACACTGGGGCTAAAGTTTTTTGTTTCCGAAATACTATATGACGGGGGCGGGGCATCAAAGTTTTCACTTAAGATTTCCTTCGCCGCAATGGACAAAATGCTTAATAACTCTCCTGCACATGCTGCTAAAAATCCAAAACTTCACATGTACATATAGAGTCTGTACCTGAAGACATCTATATGTTTATATTCAGTTATACACCTTGCGCCAATCAATATCATTTTTTACATTTTGACGTACTGCACGGTGCCCTTTTAACGAATCTGATTGAAAATTGGCTAGAAAAGACTCAAGACATTGATCTTACTCTATCCCTATTTTTGTGACTTTCCTTCGAAGGGCGTGGCTATTACGGTGCCGCAGAGTCTGATTATTCTCCGTGGCAACAAAAGTTCCTGCAAAATGATTCAGATGATCCATCTTCTCGAAATTTTTCACATTTGAGGATATTCAGGCCCTGAAGACGGCTGCCAACTTATTTTTGATCGCAGTGGTAGCGCCACCAACTGGTTAAAACAAATACAAATCATTTTCGTTGATTTTTTTCTCCGGGCAGGTTAACAAAATCTACCTTACATTTGCTCGGATGAGTGTTTAGGCCTTGAGGATGTCACAATGCGAAAGTCTTTCGCCTTCTTCAGAGTGTCACATGATGGTGTCTTGTGGCCCGTCTTTATCAGCTGATGTTCCATGAGGGCGTGACTTACCTGTCACAAGAATGAAGGCAAGTCACGCCCCCCGCTGTCCGTTCACTCCGCCAAAATGCTGCTCCAGGTGGTAGAGAGGATGAAGGCTCCCTTGTCTCTGTTCATGGTTTTTATGCCTCGCTTGCAGATCTCAATGGCCTCTCTGATCCAGCGCTGTTGTTTGTTCTCTTCGGTGCGGATGACCCTGCCCTTCTCCCGGTCCATGATGTGGTTTTCCCTTTTGCAGTGGTCAGTGATTGCTGATTTGTAATGTTCATGTTGTGCTTGTTCTTTTACTGCTCTGATTTTTCATTTTTTTGACAGGTAAGTCACACCCTCATGGAACATCAGCTGATAAAGACGGGTCTCAAGACACCATCATGCGACACTCTGAAGAAGGCGAAAGACTCGCCGAAACATGTCAGGTAAAAAATTAACCTAAAACATAATTGTCTGCTTTTAATGAATCAGTCAAATATCAATAATAAGAAGACAAAATGAACCTAATACAAATAAATGAATGCTTAATAACTCCCCTGCACATGCTCCTAAAAATCCAAACCTTCACCTGTAAATAAAACGTCCCGACCTGAAGACATCTTAATGTTATTATTTTGTTATACACACAGTGCCGCCAAGTGGAATCAAAAATTTGTTTTTATTTTAATTTTCACGTACTGCACGGTGCCCTTTTGACGAATCCGACTGAAAATTAGTCAGAAAAGACTCAAGACAATGATCTTACTCTCTGCCGAATTTTGTGACGTTTTGGCAAAAGGCGTGGCTATTAAGGTGCTGAAAAGTCCGATTGTACTCTGTGGCAACAAAAGCTCCGGCAACATGACTCAGATCATCCTATCTTCTCGAAGTTGTACACATTTGAGGATACTTCAGCCCTGAAGACATCTACCAACTTATTTTATATCGTAGTAGTAGCGCCACCAACTGGTAAAAGCTAATACAAGTTATTTTCTTGGATGTTTTTCTCCGTGCAACTCAACAAGGTCGCCCTCATATATGCTCGGATGACTGTTTCGGCCATGAGGATGTCACAATACGAAATTCGTGATTTTTCGTGAAAAGTTGTGGGAGTGGCATTGCACTGTTCGGCAATAAAACAAAGCTGATTATGAGGTTCTAAATATGAACGACAACTCGTAAAACTTTACACACACATCAGGCCGAGCAAATTTATCAATATTTTATACGTTAGTTGTGCAGCTTTTTTGAAATGGCTCGCCATGGCCCTCGAGAAATGTTAAAAAAAAGCAGCTCTGGTTGAGTGTTTCACCTCGCTTTTTGTAAATTTTATGGAGTACAGTGAACCCTCGGTTATCGCGGTTAATGGGGACCGAGACCACCCGCGAAAACTGAAAATCCGCGAAGTAGCGGCGCACCTTCAAAAATGCTTAAAAAAAATATACAATATATATAATAAATATATATATATATATATATATATATATATATATATATATATATATATATATACGGGGAGAGAGAGAGTGAAATTCATGTTATAACAAAAAAACCAAATTATTATTAAAACGTATTATTTTTTTATTCCCCAGCCATTCTTTTTGTATTTATTTAATTACTCCGACTTTTACCTGCTGGTACGCCGTCCGGTGTGCCCTGTGAAATGAAAGGTGGCATTCTTTATTTATTTATTCATTTATTCATTCATAACTGACAGCCTCGCGCTCCGCTCGTGCCCGGGCAGAAGAGGTGCTCCAATTTGGCTTAACTGTGACACACGCCCGTCCTCCTCCGTCCGGAGCTTCCATTCGGTTAAACTTAGGGGCCGCTTGGCACCGCCCGTGCCCGGGGAAGGTGCTCCTCTTCGGCTTACTGTGACGCGAGCATGCCCTCCTCCTCCGGAGCTTCCATTCGGTTAAACTTAGGGGCCGCTTGGAACCGCCCGTGCCCGGGGAAGGTGCTCCTCTTCGGCTTACTGTGACGCGAGCATGCCCTCCTCCTCCGGAGCTTCCATTCGGTTAAACTTAGGGGCCGCTTGGCACCGCCCGTGCCCGGGGAAGGTGCTCCTCTACGGCTTAACTGCCACGCACGCTGGCCGGAGCTCTGGTACGGTCCGAACCGCGCGAAACGTCGCCACCGATCGTGTCCGGGGGAACGTGCTCTTCTTCGTCCACTCTCCTCTTCGCCCACGCTCTTCTTCGGCGCACGCCGGCCGTCTAACCGCTCCAGCGCCCCGTCGTGCCGCTCGGCGAAACTACAATGCCCCCGAATATTTTTTAGACCCGCGAAGCACTGAACCTGCGAAAGGTGAACCGCGAAGTAGCGAGGGTTCACTGTATGTATAAGACCAAGACCTACAAAAAAGTCTCTTGGAGCAATGAGCTAGGTTTTACAGGAAGTCGGCCATTTTGAATTTACTTAAAAGGGGGCGGGTCACCACAATGGACTTTGTGTAGAAATTATTATTGGGGCCCGAGCAGCGACCGCGGCGAGGTCCCTATTGTTTTTGTAGAAAATATTATTACTTTTATTATTATTATTATTATTATTATTAGGGCCTGAGCAGCGACCGCTGCGAAGTCCCTATTGTTTTTGTAGAAATTATTATTATTATTTTTCCGATTGTTCGATCGCATTTTTGACCCCCGAAACATGCACAAAAACTCACCAAACCTGGCAGTCTCATCGGGCATGGCGAAAAATTTGATATTTTAACGTCTAATATGAACAGGAAGTGAGTTATGAATTTTTGAAAGTCCGACTTTTGCCCTTTTTTGCATGTTTACAGGGGTCATTCTTTTGCACCCTGATCCTAAAGGCTTCATCTGATTGCCTTAAAATTCTGTCTGTAGCATCTGAAGACCTGGGACAAACACTGGGGCTAAAATTTTTTGTTTCCGAAATACTATATGACGGGGGCGGGGCATCAAAGTTTTCACTTAAGATTTCCTTCGCCGCAATGGACAAAATGCTTAATAACTCTCCTGCACATGCTGCTAAAAATCCAAAACTTCACATGTACATAAAGAGTCTGTACCTGAAGACATCTATATGTTTATATTCAGTTATACACCTTGCGCCAATCAATATCATTTTTTACATTTTGACGTACTGCACGGTGCCCTTGTAACGAATCTGATTGAAAATTGGCTAGAAAAGACTCAAGACATTGATCTTACTCTATCCCTATTTTTGTGACTTTCCTTCGAAGGGCGTGGCTATTACGGTGCCGCAGAGTCTGATTATTCTCCGTGGCAACAAAAGTTCCTGCAAAATGATTCAGATGATCCATCTTCTCGAAATTTTTCACATTTGAGGATATTCAGGCCCTGAAGACGGCTGCCAACTTATTTTTGATCGCAGTGGTAGCGCCACCAACTGGTTAAAACAAATATAAATTATTTTCGTTGATGTTTTTCTCCGGGCATGTTAACAAAATCTACCTTATATTTGCTCGGATGAGTGTTTAGGCCTTGAGCATGTCACAATACGAAAGTCTTTCGCCTTCTTCAGAGTGTCACATGATGGTGTCTTGTGACCCGCCTTTATCAGCTTATGTTCCATGAGGGCGTGACTTACCTGTCACAAGAATGAAGGCAAGTCACGCCCCCCGCTGTCCGTTCACTCCGCCAAGATGCTGGTCCAGGTGGTAGAGAGGATGAAGGCTCCCTTGTCTCTGTTCATGGTTTTTATGCCTCGCTTGCAGATCTCAATGGCCTCTCTGATCCAGCGCTGTTGTTTGTTCTCTTCTGTGCGGATGACCCTGCCCTTCTCCCGGTCCATGATGTGGTTTTCCCTTTTGCAGTGGTCAGTGATTGCTGATTTGTAATGTTCATGTTGTGCTTGTTCTTTTACTGCTCTGATTTTTTTCATTTTTTTGACAGGTAAGTCACACCCTCATGGAACATCAGCTCAAGACACCATCATGCGACACTCTGAAGTAGGCGAAAGACTCGCCGAAACATGTCAGGTAAAAAATTAACCTAAAACATAATTGTCTGCTTTTAATGAATCAGTCAAATATCAATAATAAGAAGACAAAATGAACCTAATACAAATAAATGAATGCTTAATAACTCCCCTGCACATGCTCCTAAAAATCCAAACCTTCACCTGTAAATAAAACGTCCCGACCTGAAGACATCTTAATGTTATTATTTTGTTATACACACAGTGCCGCCAAGTGGAATCAAAAATTTGTTTTTATTTTAATTGTCACGTACTGCACGGTGCCCTTTCGACGAATCCGACTGAAAATTAGTCAGAAAAGACTCAAGACAATGATCTTACTCTCTGCCGAATTTTGTGACGTTTTGGCAAAAGGCGTGGCTATTACGGTGCTGAAAAGTCCGATTGTACTCTGTGGCAACAAAAGCTCCAGCAACATGACTCAGATGATCCTATCTTCTCGAAGTTGCACACATTTGAGGATACTTCAGCCCTGAAGACATCTACCAACTTATTTTTCATCGTAGTAGTAGCGCCCCCAACTGGTAAAAGCTAATACAAGTTATTTTCTTGGATGTTTTTCTCCGTGCAACTCAACAAGGTCGCCCTCATATATGCTCGGATGACTGTTTCGGCCATGAGGATGTCACAATACGAAATTCGTCCTTTTTCATGAAAAGTTGTGGGAGTGGCATTGCACTGTTCAGCAATAAAACAAAGCTGATTATGAGGTTCTAAATATGAACGACAACTCGTGAAACTTTACACACACATCAGGCCGAGCAAATTTATCAATATTTTATACGTTAGTTGTGCAGCTTTTTTGAAATGGCTCGCCATGGCCCTCGAGAAATGTTCAAAAAAGCAGCCCTGGTTGAGTGTTTCACCTCGCTTTTTGTAAATTTTATGGAGTACAGTGAACCCTCGGTTATCGCGGTTAATGGGGACCGAGACCACCCGCGAAAACTGAAAATCCGCGAAGTAGCGGCGCACCTTCAAAAATGCTTAAAAAAAATATATAATATATATATATATATATATATATATATATATATATATATATATATATATATATATATATATATATATATATACGGGGGGAGAGAGAGAGAGAGAGAGTGAAATTCATGTTATAACAAAAAAAACAAATTATTATTAAAACTTATTATTTTTTTATTCCCCAACCATTCTTTTTGTATTTATTTAATTACTCCGACTTTTACCTGCTGGTACGCCGTCCGGTGTGCCCTGTGAAATGAAAGGTGGCATTCTTTATTTATTTATTCATTTATTCATTCATAACTGACAGCCTCGCGCTCCGCTTGTGCCCGGCAGAAGAGGTGCTCCAATTCGGCTTAACTGTGACACACGCCCGCCCTCCTCCCCCGGAGCTTCCATTCGGTTAAACTTAGGGGCCGCTTGGCACCGCCCGTGCCCGGGGAAGGTGCTCCTCTTCGGCTTACTGTGACGCGAGCATGCCCTCCTCCTCCGGAGCTTCCATTCGGTTAAACTTAGGGGCCGCTTGGAACCGCCCGTGCCCGGGGAAGGTGCTCCTCTTCGGCTTACTGTGACGCGAGCATGCCCTCCTCCTCCGGAGCTTCCATTCGGTTAAACTCAGGGGCCGCTTGGAACCGCCCGTGCCCGGGGAAGGTGCTCCTCTACGGCTTAACTGCCACGCACGCCGGCCGGAGCTCTGGTACGGTCCGAACCGCGCGAAACGTCGCCACCGATCGTGTCCGGGGGAACGTGCTCTTCTTCGTCCACTCTCCTCTTCGCCCACGCTCTTCTTCGGCGCACGCCGGCCGTCTAACCGCTCCAGCGCCCCGTCGTGCCGCTCGGCGAAACTACAATGCCCCCGAATATTTTTTAGACCCGCGAAGCACTGAACCCGCGAAAGGTGAACCTCGAAGTAGCGAGGGTTCACTGTATGTATAAGACCAAGACCTACAAAAAAGTCTCTTGGAGCAATGAGCTAGGTTTTACAGGAAGTCGGCCATTTTGAATTTACTTAAAAGGGGGCGGGTCTCCACAATGGACTTTGTGTAGAAATTATTATTGGGGCCCGAGCAGCGACCGCGGCGAGGTCCCTATTGTTTTTGTAGAAAATATTATTACTTTTATTATTATTATTATTATTATTATTATTATTATTAGGGCCTGAGCAGCGACCGCTGCGAAGTCCCTATTGTTTTTGTAGAAATTATTATTATTATTATTTTTCCGATTGTTCGATCGCATTTTTGACCCCCGAAACATGCACAAAAACTCACCAAACTTGGCAGTCTCATCGGGCATGGCGAAAAATTTGATATTTTTTAACGTCTAATATGAACAGGAAGTGAGTTATGAATTTTTGAAAGTCCGACTTTTGCCCTTTTTTGCATGTTTACAGGGGTCATTCTTTTGCACCCTGATCCTAAAGGCTTCATCTGATTGCCTTAAAGTTCTGTCTGGAGCATCTTAAGACCTGGGACAAACACTGGGGCTAAAATTTTTTGTTTCCGAAATACTATATGACGGGGGCGGGGCTTCAAAGTTTTCACTTAAGATTTCCTTCGCCGCAATGGACAAAATGCTTAATAACTCTCCTGCCCGTGCTGCTAAAAATCCAAAACTTCACATGTACATAAAGAGTCGGTACCTGAAGACATCTATATGTTTATATTCAGTTATACACCTTGCGCCAATCAATATAAATGTTTACATTTTGACGTACTGCACGGTGCCCTTTTAACGAATCCGACTGAAAATTGGCTAGAAAAGACTCAAGACATTGATCTTACTCTATCCCTATTTCTATGACTTTCCTTCAAAGGGCGTGGCTATTACGGTGCCGCAGAGTCTGATTATTCTCCGTGGCAACAAAAGTTCCTGCAAAATGATTCAGATGATCCATCTTCTGGAAATCTTTCACATTTGAGGATATTCAGGCCCTGAAGACGGCTGCCAACTTATTTTTGATCGCAGTGGTAGCGCCACCAACTGGTTAAAACAAATACAAATTATTTTCGTTGATGTTTTTCTCCGGGCAGGTTAACAAAATCTACCTTATATTTGCTCGGATGAGTGTTTAGGCCTTGAGCATGTCACAATACGAAAGTCTTTCGCCTTCTTCAGAGTGTCACATGATGGTGTCTTGTGACCCGTCTTTATCAGCTGATGTTCCATGAGGGCGTGACTTACCTGTCACAAGAATGAAGGCAAGTCACGCCCCCCGCTGTCCGTTCACTCCGCCAAGATGCTGGTCCAGGTGGTAGAGAGGATGAAGGCTCCCTTGTCTCTGTTCATGGTTTTTATGCCTCGCTTGCAGATCTCAATGGCCTCTCTGATCCAGCGCTGTTGTTTGTTCTCTTCTGTGCGGATGACCCTGCCCTTCTCCCGGTCCATGATGTGGTTTTCCCTTTTGCAGTGGTCAGTGATTGCTGATTTGTAATGTTCATGTTGTGCTTGTTCTTTTACTGCTCTGATTTTTTCATTTTTTTGACAGGTAAGTCACACCCTCATGGAACATCAGCTCAAGACACCATCATGCGACACTCTGAAGAAGGCGAAAGACTCGCCGAAACATGTCAGGTAAAAAATTAACCTAAAACATAATTGTCTGCTTTTAATGAATCAGTCAAATATCAATAATAAGAAGACAAAATGAACCTAATACAAATAAATGAATGCTTAATAACTCCCCTGCACATGCTCCTAAAAATCCAAACCTTCACCTGTAAATAAAACGTCCCGACCTGAAGACATCTTAATGTTATTATTTTGTTATACACACAGTGCCGCCAAGTGGAATCAAAAATTTGTTTTTATTTTAATTTTCACGTACTGCATGGTGCCCTTTTGACGAATCCGACTGAAAATTAGTCAGAAAAGACTTAAGACAATGATCTTACTCTCTGCCGAATTTTGTGACGTTTTTTTGGCAAAAGGCGTGGCTATTAAGGTGCTGAAAAGTCCGATTGTACTCTGTGGCAACAAAAGCTCCGGCAACATGACTCAGATGATCCTATCTTCTCGAAGTTGTACACATTTGAGGATACTTCAGCCCTGAAGACATCTACCAACTTATTTTACATCGTAGTAGTAGCGCCACCAACTGGTAAAAGCTAATACAAGTTATTTTCTTGGATGTTTTTCTCCGTGCAACTCAACAAGGTCGCCCTCATATATGCTCGGATGACTGTTTCGGCCATGAGGATGTCACAATACGAAATTCGTGATTTTTCGTGAAAAGTTGTGGGAGTGGCATTGCACTGTTCAGCAATAAAACAAAGCTGATTATGAGGTTCTAAATATGAACGACAACTCGTAAAACTTTACACACACATCAGGCCGAGCAAATTTATCAATATTTTATACGTTAGTTGTGCAGCTTTTTTGAAATGGCTCGCCATGGCCCTCGAGAAATGTAAAAAAAAAACAGCTCTGGTTGAGTGTTTCACCTCGCTTTTTGTAAATTTTATGGAGTACAGTGAACCCTCGGTTATCGCGGTTAATGGGGACCGAGACCACCCGCGAAAACTGAAAATCCGCGAAGTAGCGGCGCACCTTCAAAAATGCTTAAAAAAAATATACAATATATATAATAAATATATATATATATATATATATATATATATATATATATATATATATATATATACGGGGAGAGAGAGAGTGAAATTCATGTTATAACAAAAAAACCAAATTATTATTAAAACGTATTATTTTTTTATTCCCCAGCCATTCTTTTTGTATTTATTTAATTACTCCGACTTTTACCTGCTGGTACGCCGTCCGGTGTGCCCTGTGAAATGAAAGGTGGCATTCTTTATTTATTTATTCATTTATTCATTCATAACTGACAGCCTCGCGCTCCGCTCGTGCCCGGGCAGAAGAGGTGCTCCAATTTGGCTTAACTGTGACACACGCCCGTCCTCCTCCCCCGGAGCTTCCATTCGGTTAAACTTAGGGGCCGCTTGGCACCGCCCGTGCCCGGGGAAGGTGCTCCTCTTCGGCTTACTGTGACGCGAGCATGCCCTCCTCCTCCGGAGCTTCCATTCGGTTAAACTTAGGGGCCGCTTGGAACCGCCCGTGCCCGGGGAAGGTGCTCCTCTTCGGCTTACTGTGACGCGAGCATGCCCTCCTCCTCCGGAGCTTCCATTCGGTTAAACTTAGGGGCCGCTTGGCACTGCCCGTGCCCGGGGAAGGTGCTCCTCTACGGCTTAACTGCCACGCACGCTGGCCGGAGCTCTGGTACGGTCCGAACCGCGCGAAACGTCGCCACCGATCGTGTCCGGGGGAACGTGCTCTTCTTCGTCCACTCTCCTCTTCGCCCACGCTCTTCTTCGGCGCACGCCGGCCGTCTAACCGCTCCAGCGCCCCGTCGTGCCGCTCGGCGAAACTACAATGCCCCCGAATATTTTTTAGACCCGCGAAGCACTGAACCCGCGAAAGGTGAACCGCGAAGTAGCGAGGGTTCACTGTATGTATAAGACCAAGACCTACAAAAAAGTCTCTTGGAGCAATGAGCTAGGTTTTACAGGAAGTCGGCCATTTTGAATTTACTGAAAAGGGGGCGGGTCACCACAATGGACTTTGTGTAGAAATTATTATTGGGGCCCGAGCAGCGACCGCGGCGAGGTCCCTATTGTTTTTGTAGAAGATATTATTACTTTTATTATTATTATTATTATTATTATTAGGGTCTGAGCAGCGACCGCTGCGAAGTCCCTATTGTTTTTGTAGAAATTATTATTATTATTATTTTTCCGATTGTTCGATCGCATTTTTGACCCCCGAAACATGCACAAAAACTCACCAAACTTGGCAGTCTCATCGGGCATGGCGAAAAATTTGATATTTTAACGTCTAATATGAACAGGAAGTGAGTTATGAATTTTTGAAAGTCCGACTTTTGCCCTTTTTTGCATGTTTACAGGGGTCATTCTTTTGCACCCTGATCCTAAAGGCTTCATCTGATTGCCTTAAAATTCTGTCTGTAGCATCTGAAGACCTGGCACAAACACTGGGGCTAAAATTTTTTGTTTCCGAAATACTATATGACGGGGGCGGGGCATCAAAGTTTTCACTTAAGATTTCCT
Organism: Idiotropiscis lumnitzeri; assembly: GCF_059441095.1. Classification (NCBI taxonomy): domain Eukaryota; kingdom Metazoa; phylum Chordata; class Actinopteri; order Syngnathiformes; family Syngnathidae; genus Idiotropiscis; species Idiotropiscis lumnitzeri. The sequence continues at coordinate 15,036 of NW_028283765.1, read as the reverse complement.
TCGCCGCAATGGACAAAATGCTTAATAACTCTCCTGCACATGCTGCTAAAAATCCAAAACTTCACATGTACATAAAGAGTCTGTACCTGAAGACATCTATATGTTTATATTCAGTTATACACCTTGCGCCAATCAATATCATTTTTTACATTTTGACGTACTGCACGGTGCCCTTTTAACGAATCTGATTGAAAATTGGCTAGAAAAGACTCAAGACATTGATCTTACTCTATCCCTATTTTTGTGACTTTCCTTCGAAGGGCGTGGCTATTACGGTGCCGCAGAGTCTGATTATTCTCCGTGGCAACAAAAGTTCCTGCAAAATGATTCAGATGATCCATCTTCTCGAAATTTTTCACATTTGAGGATATTCAGGCCCTGAAGACGGCTGCCAACTTATTTTTGATCGCAGTGGTAGCGCCACCAACTGGTTAAAACAAATACAAATCATTTTCGTTGATTTTTTTCTCCGGGCAGGTTAACAAAATCTACCTTACATTTGCTCGGATGAGTGTTTAGGCCTTGAGGATGTCACAATACGAAAGTCTTTCGCCTTCTTCAGAGTGTCACATGATGGTGTCTTGTGGCCCGTCTTTATCAGCTGATGTTCCATGAGGGCGTGACTTACCTGTCACAAGAATGAAGGCAAGTCACGCCCCCCGCTGTCCGTTCACTCCGCCAAAATGCTGCTCCAGGTGGTAGAGAGGATGAAGGCTCCCTTGTCTCTGTTCATGGTTTTTATGCCTCGCTTGCAGATCTCAATGGCCTCTCTGATCCAGCGCTGTTGTTTGTTCTCTTCGGTGCGGATGACCCTGCCCTTCTCCCGGTCCATGATGTGGTTTTCCCTTTTGCAGTGGTCAGTGATTGCTGATTTGTAATGTTCATGTTGTGCTTGTTCTTTTACTGCTCTGATTTTTCATTTTTTTGACAGGTAAGTCACACCCTCATGGAACATCAGCTGATAAAGACGGGTCTCAAGACACCATCATGCGACACTCTGAAGAAGGCGAAAGACTCGCCGAAACATGTCAGGTAAAAAATTAACCTAAAACATAATTGTCTGCTTTTAATGAATCAGTCAAATATCAATAATAAGAAGACAAAATGAACCTAATACAAATAAATGAATGCTTAATAACTCCCCTGCACATGCTCCTAAAAATCCAAACCTTCACCTGTAAATAAAACGTCCCGACCTGAAGACATCTTAATGTTATTATTTTGTTATACACACAGTGCCGCCAAGTGGAATCAAAAATTTGTTTTTATTTTAATTTTCACGTACTGCACGGTGCCCTTTTGACGAATCCGACTGAAAATTAGTCAGAAAAGACTCAAGACAATGACCTTACTCTCTGCCGAATTTTGTGACGTTTTGGCAAAAGGCGTGGCTATTAAGGTGCTGAAAAGTCCGATTGTACTCTGTGGCAACAAAAGCTCCGGCAACATGACTCAGATCATCCTATCTTCTCGAAGTTGTACACATTTGAGGATACTTCAGCCCTGAAGACATCTACCAACTTATTTTATATCGTAGTAGTAGCGCCACCAACTGGTAAAAGCTAATACAAGTTATTTTCTTGGATGTTTTTCTCCGTGCAACTCAACAAGGTCGCCCTCATATATGCTCGGATGACTGTTTCGGCCATGAGGATGTCACAATACGAAATTCGTGATTTTTCGTGAAAAGTTGTGGGAGTGGCATTGCACTGTTCGGCAATAAAACAAAGCTGATTATGAGGTTCTAAATATGAACGACAACTCGTAAAACTTTACACACACATCAGGCCGAGCAAATTTATCAATATTTTATACGTTAGTTGTGCAGCTTTTTTGAAATGGCTCGCCATGGCCCTCGAGAAATGTTAAAAAAAAGCAGCTCTGGTTGAGTGTTTCACCTCGCTTTTTGTAAATTTTATGGAGTACAGTGAACCCTCGGTTATCGCGGTTAATGGGGACCGAGACCACCCGCGAAAACTGAAAATCCGCGAAGTAGCGGCGCACCTTCAAAAATGCTTAAAAAAAATATACAATATATATAATAAATATATATATATATATATATATATATATATATATATATATACGGGGAGAGAGAGAGTGAAATTCATGTTATAACAAAAAAACCAAATTATTATTAAAACGTATTATTTTTTTATTCCCCAGCCATTCTTTTTGTATTTATTTAATTACTCCGACTTTTACCTGCTGGTACGCCGTCCGGTGTGCCCTGTGAAATGAAAGGTGGCATTCTTTATTTATTTATTCATTTATTCATTCATAACTGACAGCCTCGCGCTCCGCTCGTGCCCGGGCAGAAGAGGTGCTCCAATTTGGCTTAACTGTGACACACGCCCGTCCTCCTCCGTCCGGAGCTTCCATTCGGTTAAACTTAGGGGCCGCTTGGCACCGCCCATGCCCGGGGAAGGTGCTCCTCTTCGGCTTACTGTGACGCGAGCATGCCCTCCTCCTCCGGAGCTTCCATTCGGTTAAACTTAGGGGCCGCTTGGAACCGCCCGTGCCCGGGGAAGGTGCTCCTCTTCGGCTTACTGTGACGCGAGCATGCCCTCCTCCTCCGGAGCTTCCATTCGGTTAAACTTAGGGGCCGCTTGGCACCGCCCGTGCCCGGGGAAGGTGCTCCTCTACGGCTTAACTGCCACGCACGCTGGCCGGAGCTCTGGTACGGTCCGAACCGCGCGAAACGTCGCCACAGATCGTGTCCGGGGGAACGTGCTCTTCTTCGTCCACTCTCCTCTTCGCCCGCGCTCTTCTTCGGCGCACGCCGGCCGTCTAACCGCTCCAGCGCCCCGTCGTGCCGCTCGGCGAAACTACAATGCCCCCGAATATTTTTTAGACCCGCGAAGCACTGAACCTGCGAAAGGTGAACCGCGAAGTAGCGAGGGTTCACTGTATGTATAAGACCAAGACCTACAAAAAAGTCTCTTGGAGCAATGAGCTAGGTTTTACAGGAAGTCGGCCATTTTGAATTTACTTAAAAGGGGGCGGGTCACCACAATGGACTTTGTGTAGAAATTATTATTGGGGCCCGAGCAGCGACCGCGGCGAGGTCCCTATTGTTTTTGTAGAAAATATTATTACTTTTATTATTATTATTATTATTATTATTAGGGCCTGAGCAGCGACCGCTGTGAAGTCCCTATTGTTTTTGTAGAAATTATTATTATTATTTTTCCGATTGTTCGATCGCATTTTTGACCCCCGAAACATGCACAAAAACTCACCAAACCTGGCAGTCTCATCGGGCATGGCGAAAAATTTGATATTTTAACGTCTAATATGAACAGGAAGTGAGTTATGAATTTTTGAAAGTCCGACTTTTGCCCTTTTTTGCATGTTTACAGGGGTCATTCTTTTGCACCCTGATCCTAAAGGCTTCATCTGATTGCCTTAAAATTCTGTCTGTAGCATCTGAAGACCTGGGACAAACACTGGGGCTAAAATTTTTTGTTTCCGAAATACTATATGACGGGGGCGGGGCATCAAAGTTTTCACTTAAGATTTCCTTCGCCGCAATGGACAAAATGCTTAATAACTCTCCTGCACATGCTGCTAAAAATCCAAAACTTCACATGTACATAAAGAGTCTGTACCTGAAGACATCTATATGTTTATATTCAGTTATACACCTTGCGCCAATCAATATCATTTTTTACATTTTGACGTACTGCACGGTGCCCTTGTAACGAATCTGATTGAAAATTGGCTAGAAAAGACTCAAGACATTGATCTTACTCTATCCCTATTTTTGTGACTTTCCTTCGAAGGGCGTGGCTATTACGGTGCCGCAGAGTCTGATTATTCTCCGTGGCAACAAAAGTTCCTGCAAAATGATTCAGATGATCCATCTTCTCGAAATTTTTCACATTTGAGGATATTCAGGCCCTGAAGACGGCTGCCAACTTATTTTTGATCGCAGTGGTAGCGCCACCAACTGGTTAAAACAAATATAAATTATTTTCGTTGATGTTTTTCTCCGGGCATGTTAACAAAATCTACCTTATATTTGCTCGGATGAGTGTTTAGGCCTTGAGCATGTCACAATACGAAAGTCTTTCGCCTTCTTCAGAGTGTCACATGATGGTGTCTTGTGACCCGCCTTTATCAGCTGATGTTCCATGAGGGCGTGACTTACCTGTCACAAGAATGAAGGCAAGTCACGCCCCCCGCTGTCCGTTCACTCCGCCAAGATGCTGGTCCAGGTGGTAGAGAGGATGAAGGCTCCCTTGTCTCTGTTCATGGTTTTTATGCCTCGCTTGCAGATCTCAATGGCCTCTCTGATCCAGCGCTGTTGTTTGTTCTCTTCTGTGCGGATGACCCTGCCCTTCTCCCGGTCCATGATGTGGTTTTCCCTTTTGCAGTGGTCAGTGATTGCTGATTTGTAATGTTCATGTTGTGCTTGTTCTTTTACTGCTCTGATTTTTCATTTTTTTGACAGGTAAGTCACACCCTCATGGAACATCAGCTGATAAAGACGGGTCTCAAGACACCATCATGCGACACTCTGAAGAAGGCGAAAGACTCGCCGAAACATGTCAGGTAAAAAATTAACCTAAAACATAATTGTCTGCTTTTAATGAATCAGTCAAATATCAATAATAAGAAGACAAAATGAACCTAATACAAATAAATGAATGCTTAATAACTCCCCTGCACATGCTCCTAAAAATCCAAACCTTCACCTGTAAATAAAACGTCCCGACCTGAAGACATCTTAATGTTATTATTTTGTTATACACACAGTGCCGCCAAGTGGAATCAAAAATTTGTTTTTATTTTAATTTTCACGTACTGCACGGTGCCCTTTTGACGAATCCGACTGAAAATTAGTCAGAAAAGACTCAAGACAATGATCTTACTCTCTGCCGAATTTTGTGACGTTTTGGCAAAAGGCGTGGCTATTAAGGTGCTGAAAAGTCCGATTGTACTCTGTGGCAACAAAAGCTCCGGCAACATGACTCAGATCATCCTATCTTCTCGAAGTTGTACACATTTGAGGATACTTCAGCCCTGAAGACATCTACCAACTTATTTTATATCGTAGTAGTAGCGCCACCAACTGGTAAAAGCTAATACAAGTTATTTTCTTGGATGTTTTTCTCCGTGCAACTCAACAAGGTCGCCCTCATATATGCTCGGATGACTGTTTCGGCCATGAGGATGTCACAATACGAAATTCGTGATTTTTCGTGAAAAGTTGTGGGAGTGGCATTGCACTGTTCGGCAATAAAACAAAGCTGATTATGAGGTTCTAAATATGAACGACAACTCGTAAAACTTTACACACACATCAGGCCGAGCAAATTTATCAATATTTTATACGTTAGTTGTGCAGCTTTTTTGAAATGGCTCGCCATGGCCCTCGAGAAATGTTAAAAAAAAGCAGCTCTGGTTGAGTGTTTCACCTCGCTTTTTGTAAATTTTATGGAGTACAGTGAACCCTCGGTTATCGCGGTTAATGGGGACCGAGACCACCCGCGAAAACTGAAAATCCGCGAAGTAGCGGCGCACCTTCAAAAATGCTTAAAAAAAATATACAATATATATAATAAATATATATATATATATATATATATATATATATATATATATATATATATATATATATACGGGGAGAGAGAGAGTGAAATTCATGTTATAACAAAAAAACCAAATTATTATTAAAACGTATTATTTTTTTATTCCCCAGCCATTCTTTTTGTATTTATTTAATTACTCCGACTTTTACCTGCTGGTACGCCGTCCGGTGTGCCCTGTGAAATGAAAGGTGGCATTCTTTATTTATTTATTCATTTATTCATTCATAACTGACAGCCTCGCGCTCCGCTCGTGCCCGGGCAGAAGAGGTGCTCCAATTTGGCTTAACTGTGACACACGCCCGTCCTCCTCCGTCCGGAGCTTCCATTCGGTTAAACTTAGGGGCCGCTTGGCACCGCCCGTGCCCGGGGAAGGTGCTCCTCTTCGGCTTACTGTGACGCGAGCATGCCCTCCTCCTCCGGAGCTTCCATTCGGTTAAACTTAGGGGCCGCTTGGAACCGCCCGTGCCCGGGGAAGGTGCTCCTCTTCGGCTTACTGTGACGCGAGCATGCCCTCCTCCTCCGGAGCTTCCATTCGGTTAAACTTAGGGGCCGCTTGGCACCGCCCGTGCCCGGGGAAGGTGCTCCTCTACGGCTTAACTGCCACGCACGCTGGCCGGAGCTCTGGTACGGTCCGAACCGCGCGAAACGTCGCCACCGATCGTGTCCGGGGGAACGTGCTCTTCTTCGTCCACTCTCCTCTTCGCCCACGCTCTTCTTCGGCGCACGCCGGCCGTCTAACCGCTCCAGCGCCCCGTCGTGCCGCTCGGCGAAACTACAATGCCCCCGAATATTTTTTAGACCCGCGAAGCACTGAACCTGCGAAAGGTGAACCGCGAAGTAGCGAGGGTTCACTGTATGTATAAGACCAAGACCTACAAAAAAGTCTCTTGGAGCAATGAGCTAGGTTTTACAGGAAGTCGGCCATTTTGAATTTACTTAAAAGGGGGCGGGTCACCACAATGGACTTTGTGTAGAAATTATTATTGGGGCCCGAGCAGCGACCGCGGCGAGGTCCCTATTGTTTTTGTAGAAAATATTATTACTTTTATTATTATTATTATTATTATTATTAGGGCCTGAGCAGCGACCGCTGCGAAGTCCCTATTGTTTTTGTAGAAATTATTATTATTATTTTTCCGATTGTTCGATCGCATTTTTGACCCCCGAAACATGCACAAAAACTCACCAAACCTGGCAGTCTCATCGGGCATGGCGAAAAATTTGATATTTTAACGTCTAATATGAACAGGAAGTGAGTTATGAATTTTTGAAAGTCCGACTTTTGCCCTTTTTTGCATGTTTACAGGGGTCATTCTTTTGCACCCTGATCCTAAAGGCTTCATCTGATTGCCTTAAAATTCTGTCTGTAGCATCTGAAGACCTGGGACAAACACTGGGGCTAAAAATTTTTGTTTCCGAAATACTATATGACGGGGGCGGGGCATCAAAGTTTTCACTTAAGATTTCCTTCGCCGCAATGGACAAAATGCTTAATAACTCTCCTGCACATGCTGCTAAAAATCCAAAACTTCACATGTACATAAAGAGTCTGTACCTGAAGACATCTATATGTTTATATTCAGTTATACACCTTGCGCCAATCAATATCATTTTTTACATTTTGACGTACTGCACGGTGCCCTTTTAACGAATCTGATTGAAAATTGGCTAGAAAAGACTCAAGACATTGATCTTACTCTATCCCTATTTTTGTGACTTTCCTTCGAAGGGCGTGGCTATTACGGTGCCGCAGAGTCTGATTATTCTCCGTGGCAACAAAAGTTCCTGCAAAATGATTCAGATGATCCATCTTCTCGAAATTTTTCACATTTGAGGATATTCAGGCCCTGAAGACGGCTGCCAACTTATTTTTGATCGCAGTAGTAGCGCCACCAACTGGTTAAAACAAATATAAATTATTTTCGTTGATGTTTTTCTCCGGGCATGTTAACAAAATCTACCTTATATTTGCTCGGATGAGTGTTTAGGCCTTGAGCATGTCACAATACGAAAGTCTTTCGCCTTCTTCAGAGTGTCACATGATGGTGTCTTGTGACCCGCCTTTATCAGCTGATGTTCCATGAGGGCGTGACTTACCTGTCACAAGAATGAAGGCAAGTCACGCCCCCCGCTGTCCGTTCACTCCGCCAAGATGCTGGTCCAGGTGGTAGAGAGGATGAAGGCTCCCTTGTCTCTGTTCATGGTTTTTATGCCTTGCTTGCAGATCTCAATGGCCTCTCTGATCCAGCGCTGTTGTCTGTTCTCTTCTGTGCGGATGACCCTGCCCTTCTCCCGGTCCATGATGTGGTTTTCCCTTTTGCAGTGGTCAGTGATTGCTGATTTGTAATGTTCATGTTGTGCTTGTTCTTTTACTGCTCTGATTTTTTTCATTTTTTTGACAGGTAAGTCACACCCTCATGGAACATCAGCTCAAGACACCATCATGCGACACTCTGAAGTAGGCGAAAGACTCGCCGAAACATGTCAGGTAAAAAATTAACCTAAAACATAATTGTCTGCTTTTAATGAATCAGTCAAATATCAATAATAAGAAGACAAAATGAACCTAATACAAATAAATGAATGCTTAATAACTCCCCTGCACATGCTCCTAAAAATCCAAACCTTCACCTGTAAATAAAACGTCCCGACCTGAAGACATCTTAATGTTATTATTTTGTTATACACACAGTGCCGCCAAGTGGAATCAAAAATTTGTTTTTATTTTAATTGTCACGTACTGCACGGTGCCCTTTCGACGAATCCGACTGAAAATTAGTCAGAAAAGACTCAAGACAATGATCTTACTCTCTGCCGAATTTTGTGACGTTTTGGCAAAAGGCGTGGCTATTACGGTGCTGAAAAGTCCGATTGTACTCTGTGGCAACAAAAGCTCCAGCAACATGACTCAGATGATCCTATCTTCTCGAAGTTGCACACATTTGAGGATACTTCAGCCCTGAAGACATCTACCAACTTATTTTTCATCGTAGTAGTAGCGCCCCCAACTGGTAAAAGCTAATACAAGTTATTTTCTTGGATGTTTTTCTCCGTGCAACTCAACAAGGTCGCCCTCATATATGCTCGGATGACTGTTTCGGCCATGAGGATGTCACAATACGAAATTCGTCCTTTTTCATGAAAAGTTGTGGGAGTGGCATTGCACTGTTCGGCAATAAAACAAAGCTGATTATGAGGTTCTAAATATGAACGACAACTCGTGAAACTTTACACACACATCAGGCCGAGCAAATTTATCAATATTTTATACGTTAGTTGTGCAGCTTTTTTGAAATGGCTCGCCATGGCCCTCGAGAAATGTTCAAAAAAGCAGCCCTGGTTGAGTGTTTCACCTCGCTTTTTGTAAATTTTATGGAGTACAGTGAACCCTCGGTTATCGCGGTTAATGGGGACCGAGACCACCCGCGAAAACTGAAAATCCGCGAAGTAGCGGCGCACCTTCAAAAATGCTTAAAAAAAAATATATAATAAATATATAAATATATATATATATATATATATATATATATATATATATATATATATATACGGGGGGAGAGAGAGAGAGAGAGAGTGAAATTCATGTTATAACAAAAAAAAAAAATTATTATTAAAACTTATTATTTTTTTATTCCCCAACCATTCTTTTTGTATTTATTTAATTACTCCGACTTTTACCTGCTGGTACGCCGTCCGGTGTGCCCTGTGAAATGAAAGGTGGCATTCTTTATTTATTTATTCATTTATTCATTCATAACTGACAGCCTCGCGCTCCGCTTGTGCCCGGCAGAAGAGGTGCTCCAATTCGGCTTAACTGTGACACACGCCCGCCCTCCTCCCCCGGAGCTTCCATTCGGTTAAACTTAGGGGCCGCTTGGCACCGCCCGTGCCCGGGGAAGGTGCTCCTCTTCGGCTTACTGTGACGCGAGCATGCCCTCCTCCTCCGGAGCTTCCATTCGGTTAAACTTAGGGGCCGCTTGGAACCGCCCGTGCCCGGGGAAGGTGCTCCTCTTCGGCTTACTGTGACGCGAGCATGCCCTCCTCCTCCGGAGCTTCCATTCGGTTAAACTCAGGGGCCGCTTGGAACCGCCCGTGCCCGGGGAAGGTGCTCCTCTACGGCTTAACTGCCACGCACGCCGGCCGGAGCTCTGGTACGGTCCGAACCGCGCGAAACGTCGCCACCGATCGTGTCCGGGGGAACGTGCTCTTCTTCGTCCACTCTCCTCTTCGCCCACGCTCTTCTTCGGCGCACGCCGGCCGTCTAACCGCTCCAGCGCCCCGTCGTGCCGCTCGGCGAAACTACAATGCCCCCGAATATTTTTTAGACCCGCGAAGCACTGAACCCGCGAAAGGTGAACCTCGAAGTAGCGAGGGTTCACTGTATGTATAAGACCAAGACCTACAAAAAAGTCTCTTGGAGCAATGAGCTAGGTTTTACAGGAAGTCGGCCATTTTGAATTTACTTAAAAGGGGGCGGGTCTCCACAATGGACTTTGTGTAGAAATTATTATTGGGGCCCGAGCAGCGACCGCGGCGAGGTCCCTATTGTTTTTGTAGAAAATATTATTACTTTTATTATTATTATTATTATTATTATTATTATTATTAGGGCCTGAGCAGCGACCGCTGCGAAGTCCCTATTGTTTTTGTAGAAATTATTATTATTATTATTTTTCCGATTGTTCGATCGCATTTTTGACCCCCGAAACATGCACAAAAACTCACCAAACTTGGCAGTCTCATCGGGCATGGCGAAAAATTTGATATTTTTTAACGTCTAATATGAACAGGAAGTGAGTTATGAATTTTTGAAAGTCCGACTTTTGCCCTTTTTTGCATGTTTACAGGGGTCATTCTTTTGCACCCTGATCCTAAAGGCTTCATCTGATTGCCTTAAAGTTCTGTCTGGAGCATCTTAAGACCTGGGACAAACACTGGGGCTAAAATTTTTTGTTTCCGAAATACTATATGACGGGGGCGGGGCTTCAAAGTTTTCACTTAAGATTTCCTTCGCCGCAATGGACAAAATGCTTAATAACTCTCCTGCCCGTGCTGCTAAAAATCCAAAACTTCACATGTACATAAAGAGTCGGTACCTGAAGACATCTATATGTTAATATTCAGTTATACACCTTGCGCCAATCAATATAAATGTTTACATTTTGACGTACTGCACGGTGCCCTTTTAACGAATCCGACTGAAAATTGGCTAGAAAAGACTCAAGACATTGATCTTACTCTATCCCTATTTTTATGACTTTCCTTCAAAGGGCGTGGCTATTACGGTGCCGCAGAGTCTGATTATTCTCCGTGGCAACAAAAGTTCCTGCAAAATGATTCAGATGATCCATCTTCTGGAAATCTTTCACATTTGAGGATATTCAGGCCCTGAAGACGGCTGCCAACTTATTTTTGATCGCAGTGGTAGCGCCACCAACTGGTTAAAACAAATACAAATTATTTTCGTTGATGTTTTTCTCCGGGCAGGTTAACAAAATCTACCTTATATTTGCTCGGATGAGTGTTTAGGCCTTGAGCATGTCACAATACGAAAGTCTTTCGCCTTCTTCAGAGTGTCACATGATGGTGTCTTGTGACCCGCCTTTATCAGCTGATGTTCCATGAGGGCGTGACTTACCTGTCACAAGAATGAAGGCAAGTCACGCCCCCCGCTGTCCGTTCACTCCGCCAAGATGCTGGTCCAGGTGGTAGAGAGGATGAAGGCTCCCTTGTCTCTGTTCATGGTTTTTATGCCTCGCTTGCAGATCTCAATGGCCTCTCTGATCCAGCGCTGTTGTTTGTTCTCTTCGGTGCGGATGACCCTGCCCTTCTCCCGGTCCATGATGTGGTTTTCCCTTTTGCAGTGGTCAGTGATTGCTGATTTGTAATGTTCATGTTGTGCTTGTTCTTTTACTGCTCTGATTTTTCATTTTTTTGACAGGTAAGTCACACCCTCATGGAACATCAGCTGATAAAGACGGGTCTCAAGACACCATCATGCGACACTCTGAAGAAGGCGAAAGACTCGCCGAAACATGTCAGGTAAAAAATTAACCTAAAACATAATTGTCTGCTTTTAATGAATCAGTCAAATATCAATAATAAGAAGACAAAATGAACCTAATACAAATAAATGAATGCTTAATAACTCCCCTGCACATGCTCCTAAAAATCCAAACCTTCACCTGTAAATAAAACGTCCCGACCTGAAGACATCTTAATGTTATTATTTTGTTATACACACAGTGCCGCCAAGTGGAATCAAAAATTTGTTTTTATTTTAATTTTCACGTACTGCACGGTGCCCTTTTGACGAATCCGACTGAAAATTAGTCAGAAAAGACTCAAGACAATGATCTTACTCTCTGCCGAATTTTGTGACGTTTTGGCAAAAGGCGTGGCTATTAAGGTGCTGAAAAGTCCGATTGTACTCTGTGGCAACAAAAGCTCCGGCAACATGACTCAGATCATCCTATCTTCTCGAAGTTGTACACATTTGAGGATACTTCAGCCCTGAAGACATCTACCAACTTATTTTATATCGTAGTAGTAGCGCCACCAACTGGTAAAAGCTAATACAAGTTATTTTCTTGGATGTTTTTCTCCGTGCAACTCAACAAGGTCGCCCTCATATATGCTCGGATGACTGTTTCGGCCATGAGGATGTCACAATACGAAATTCGTGATTTTTCGTGAAAAGTTGTGGGAGTGGCATTGCACTGTTCGGCAATAAAACAAAGCTGATTATGAGGTTCTAAATATGAACGACAACTCGTAAAACTTTACACACACATCAGGCCGAGCAAATTTATCAATATTTTATACGTTAGTTGTGCAGCTTTTTTGAAATGGCTCGCCATGGCCCTCGAGAAATGTTAAAAAAAAGCAGCTCTGGTTGAGTGTTTCACCTCGCTTTTTGTAAATTTTATGGAGTACAGTGAACCCTCGGTTATCGCGGTTAATGGGGACCGAGACCACCCGCGAAAACTGAAAATCCGCGAAGTAGCGGCGCACCTTCAAAAATGCTTAAAAAAAATATACAATATATATCATAAATATATAAATATATATATATATATATATATATATATATATATATATATATATATATATATATATATATATATATATACGGGGAGAGAGAGAGTGAAATTCATGTTATAACAAAAAAACCAAATTATTATTAAAACGTATTATTTTTTTATTCCCCAGCCATTCTTTTTGTATTTATTTAATTACTCCGACTTTTACCTGCTGGTACGCCGTCCGGTGTGCCCTGTGAAATGAAAGGTGGCATTCTTTATTTATTTATTCATTTATTCATTCATAACTGACAGCCTCGCGCTTCGCTCGTGCCCGGGCAGAAGAGGTGCTCCAATTTGGCTTAACTGTGACACACGCCCGTCCTCCTCCGTCCGGAGCTTCCATTCGGTTAAACTTAGGGGCCGCTTGGCACCGCCCGTGCCCGGGGTAGGTGCTCCTCTTCGGCTTACTGTGACGCGAGCATGCCCTCCTCCTCCGGAGCTTCCATTCGGTTAAACTTAGGGGCCGCTTGGAACCGCCCGTGCCCGGGGAAGGTGCTCCTCTTCGGCTTACTGTGACGCGAGCATGCCCTCCTCCTCCGGAGCTTCCATTCGGTTAAACTTAGGGGCCGCTTGGCACCGCCCGTGCCCGGGGAAGGTGCTCCTCTACGGCTTAACTGCCACGCACGCTGGCCGGAGCTCTGGTACGGTCCGAACCGCGCGAAACGTCGCCACCGATCGTGTCCGGGGGAACGTGCTCTTCTTCGTCCACTCTCCTCTTCGCCCACGCTCTTCTTCGGCGCACGCCGGCCGTCTAACCGCTCCAGCGCCCCGTCGTGCCGCTCGGCGAAACTACAATGCCCCCGAATATTTTTTAGACCCGCGAAGCACTGAACCTGCGAAAGGTGAACCGCGAAGTAGCGAGGGTTCACTGTATGTATAAGACCAAGACCTACAAAAAAGTCTCTTGGAGCAATGAGCTAGGTTTTACAGGAAGTCGGCCATTTTGAATTTACTTAAAAGGGGGCGGGTCACCACAATGGACTTTGTGTAGAAATTATTATTGGGGCCCGAGCAGCGACCGCGGCGAGGTCCCTATTGTTTTTGGAGAAAATATTATTACTTTTATTATTATTATTATTATTATTATTATTAGGGCCTGAGCAGCGACCGCTGCGAAGTCCCTATTGTTTTTGTAGAAATTATTATTATTATTTTTCCGATTGTTCGATCGCATTTTTGACCCCCGAAACATGCACAAAAACTCACCAAACTTGGCAGTCTCATCGGGCATGGCGAAAAATTTGATATTTTAACGTCTAATATGAACAGGAAGTGAGTTATGAATTTTTGAAAGTCCGACTTTTGCCCTTTTTTGCATGTTTACAGGGGTCATTCTTTTGCACCCTGATCCTAAAGGCTTCATCTGATTGCCTTAAAATTCTGTCTGTAGCATCTGAAGACCTGGCACAAACACTGGGGCTAAAATGTTTTGTTTCCGAAATACTATATGACGGGGGCGGGGCATCAAAGTTTTCACTTAAGATTTCCTTCGCCGCAATGGACAAAATGCTTAATAACTCTCCTGCACATGCTGCTAAAAATCCAAAACTTCACATGTACATAAAGAGTCTGTACCTGAAGACATCTATATGTTTATATTCAGTTATACACCTTGCGCCAATCAATATCATTTTTTACATTTTGACGTACTGCACGGTGCCCTTTTAACGAATCTGATTGAAAATTGGCTAGAAAAGACTCAAGACATTGATCTTACTCTATCCCTATTTTTGTGACTTTCCTTCGAAGGGCGTGGCTATTACGGTGCCGCAGAGTCTGATTATTCTCCGTGGCAACAAAAGTTCCTGCAAAATGATTCAGATGATCCATCTTCTCGAAATTTTTCACATTTGAGGATATTCAGGCCCTGAAGACGGCTGCCAACTTATTTTTGATCGCAGTGGTAGCGCCACCAACTGGTTAAAACAAATACAAATTATTTTCGTTGATTTTTTTCTCCGGGCAGGTTAACAAAATCTACCTTACATTTGCTCGGATGAGTGTTTAGGCCTTGAGGATGTCACAATACGAAAGTCTTTCGCCTTCTTCAGAGTGTCACATGATGGTGTCTTGTGGCCCGTCTTTATCAGCTGATGTTCCATGAGGGCGTGACTTACCTGTCACAAGAATGAAGGCAAGTCACGCCCCCCGCTGTCCGTTCACTCCGCCAAAATGCTGCTCCAGGTGGTAGAGAGGATGAAGGCTCCCTTGTCTCTGTTCATGGTTTTTATGCCTCGCTTGCAGATCTCAATGGCCTCTCTGATCCAGCGCTGTTGTTTGTTCTCTTCGGTGCGGATGACCCTGCCCTTCTCCCGGTCCATGATGTGGTTTTCCCTTTTGCAGTGGTCAGTGAT